>NW_010359540.1:34542-48625 GCF_000414095.1 Morus notabilis
TAATTATAATATTATTATAATATCATATTATATGATAAAATAATAATATTAGAGTTATTAATATAATTATAATATTATTTATTACAATATTATATTATATTATATTATATTACGAGTCTGAATTTTAAATTGGGAAGGTTATAAATTTTAAATTTCATTAAGGGTATTATGAGCATTATGAAAGTTTCATTAATTGTATTATACTGATTCTCGCACAATCTAAAAGTTAAAGTTGTCTTTAGGCTGCTTCTGATTTTGGCCGTAGATTCTTAAAAAATTCTTCAAAAAGTGCTTTTGAAAAAATTTATTAAACACTAAAATCAACTTCTGTTACAAGCAAAAGCTGATTTTGAGATGAAAAAGCAGTACTAAGCCAATAACTGTTCCCATGTGCCCTTTTTCCCTTCCAACAAAGAAGAGAAACCATTAAACCAAGGAAAATAGTAGAAAATAGGCCAATATGAAAAGTTTAAGAAAGTATATAGGTTAATTTTTAGTTATAGAAATTAATAGACTATAACTTGTCAAGTTATGGTTTATAACAAGATAAGTTATGGACAAACTTGTCAAGTTATGGTTCATAGTCAGACAAGTTATAGACAATTATGGATAATAACTTGTCAAGTTATGATTCATAACCAGATAAATTATGGACGAAAACAATAATTTGACCTATTTATTAACTCATATAAACTATTAACCTATTAATTTTAATTCATCTCAAATTTTAACATATTTTCCTCTTTCTCCCTTAAACCAACTGCTGAATCCATTCTCCCTCTGCTTTGCCAAAACCAAGTAACTGGTCCAGGCCCATTTCATGGAATACTGGGCCTTTAATGCAGCCCACCAACTAAACCGCTCAGCTGTCATCTTCTTCGTCCTCTCTCTCTCTCTCTATCTCTAGTTCACAGCTTACACTTTACAGCAACCACAGCACTGATAACGTTCCAACTAATCGACAGTCGACAAACCACCATTATCCTCTCCGGTGCAATTCATGGCGATCCAATGTCGCTGTTTCTAAGAAAACCCACGAAGCTATCTCTCTTCCTCCGCCGAATTCCACACTCCCAACCCAGCTCCTCCTCCTCCGATCATGGCCAACTCCACCGGCGCTTCTCTGCCGAGCTACGCCATGCCCATCGAGGACAGCGACAAAAACGGCAAGTCCGATTTCCTCGTGGTGGCTCTCTGCCCCTGTCTGGTATGCCTCATTCTTCTCCTCATCGTGATATCCATCGTTCTTGCTGTCAAGTTCCATTTATTCTGTCACACTCCGCTTCATTCTCTGCTCTACAAGAACAAATGCCACTAAAGTTTGGAATTTTATCAACGAACCATGATAATTCGCATGAAAAAACGGTCAATTTTTATAAATTCTATCGGGGGTTTTGTAGTTTTTCTGGTAGTGATAATACTGATTCTGATGCTGAAACGGATGCTGAGAGTTGCGATGGTGACGAGAGAGGCGAGGATGAAAGGGAGTCTGTGGGGTCCAGTGCGGATCCGAAGGAAGTTGATAGAGTCTGCAAGGTGCTCGACGAAATGCTTGTGTTGGATCGGAACATGGAGGCGGTTCTTGACGAATGTGGGATTCATTTGTCGCATGATTTGGTTGTGGATGTGTTGGAAAGGTTCAGACATGCGTGGAAGCCAGCTTTTCGATTCTTTTATTGGGCCGGTGGGAAACCGGAGTTTGTTCATGATTCTAGGACTTACAATTCCATGATGAATATATTAGGGAAGACTAGACAGTTTGAGACTATGGTGTCTATGCTGGAAGAGATGAGAGAGAAAGGAGAACTGACAATGGAGACTTTCATGATTGCCATTAAGGCTTTTGCTGATGCTAAAGAGAGGAAAAAGGCTGTTGGGATGTTTGAGTTGATGAAGAAGTACAAATTTAAAGTAGGTGTAGACACTTTTAACTTCTTGCTTGATACTCTTGGTAAGGCCAGGCTCGGAAAAGAAGCACAAGTGCTTTTTGAGAAGTTGAAAGGAGGGTTCACACCAAATTTACAGACTTATACCGTGCTGCTTAACGGCTGGTGCAGGGTGAAGAATTTGATGGAGGCCGGGAGGTTGTGGAATGAGATGATTGATGCGGGGTTTAAACCTGATGTTGTTGCACATACTATTATGCTTGAAGGGTTGTTGAGGAGTAAGAAGAGGTCTGATGCAATCAAGTTGTTTGAGGTCATGAAGGCCAAGGGTCCACGGCCCAACATTAGGTGCTATACGGTTTTGATCCGGGATTTTTGCAAGCAAGGAAAAATGAAGGAAGCGGTTGAGTGCTTCAATGATTTGCTTGAATCTGGAAACCAGCCCGATGCTGCAGTTTACACTTGTTTGGTCACGGGGTTTGGCAATCAGAGAAACATGGACATGGTGTTTGAAGTTTTGAAAGAGATGAAGGAAAAAGGGCACACACCTGATGGGCGGCTGTACAATGCCCTGATTAAACTAATGACCAGCCGGAAAATGCCTGATGATGCAGCAAGGATATACAAGAGGATGATACAAAGTGGTATTAAACCAACAATCCACACTTATAACATGATGATGAAGTCCTACTTCCAAAGAAGAAATTTCGAAATGGGTTGTGTTGTGTGGGATGAGATGATTCAAAAAGGGTGTTGTCCTGATGATAATTCATATACTGTTTTTATCGGAGCGCTTATAAGGCAGGGAAGGTCAGGAGAGGCATGTAAATATATAGAGGAAATGATAGAGAAGGGAATGAAAGCTCCTCAGCTTGATTATAACAAGTTTGCAGCTGATTTTTCGAGAGCTGGTAAACCTAACATACTGGAAGAGTTGGCTCAGAAGATGAAGTTTGCAGGCAAGTTTGAAGTTTCCAATGTGTTTGCAAGGCAGGCTGAGATGATGAAGAAAAGGGTTCAGAGAAGAGATCCTATTAGAGCTGATGGCAAGTGTAACTAAGTTACTTGCCGAGGGCCAATGAATATTTTCGTTTATGGCTTATGCCTATAAGAGTGAAGTTTGAAAATGTTGTAACTCATTGGTTATTGCCTTGTCATTAAATAGCCGTCTGTGTTCTGTATCATACGAGTTATTACATTCTCATAGTTTGGTTTGGTATTTTTTTCCAACTGGTTGAAGATTATTCCTTCACTTTTTTGTATTGAAATCGTGAAATTTTTTATTCTGTTTTCCCCAAGATTTGTTTCAGTTTAGCTTCGTTTAATTTCAATTCAATGTTGTGTATTGATTTCTTTTGTGCTTCAACCTCCTTGTCACTTTCTTTATATGGGGGTTATGAGTTGTTTTGTGATCCATGGAATTGTCATTGGAAATTCTCTTCTTGACATGCGGTTCCACCTCGGAGCTCTTTCCACTGCCAGTTTTGCAAATGCCCTGGTAGCTGAAACTTTATTTTATTTTCAAGGAATAAACTCAAAAGTGCTTCTTTGTGACAATAACTCAGTAAGCTTGAATGAAACGTACAACAAACATGTAGTGCCTGGTGATGCCTTCAAATCCATGCTTCGGAATGCTGGCGATGAAAGAAAAGGAATGTAAGAGGTTATGAAATGGACCCCAAGAACTATTCCCAGAGTTCGTGTTGATCAATCAAAACTTTTGAGCCTTTGTTGTTGTTATTGTATTTATTTATTTTTTTATAAATTGTATACAGATATGGATGGAGCTTTGAGACTTCATTATACATACAAGACAAATGAGGAAAGGTTGTTGAAACATTTTACAACTTAAAAATATTCATTTTTTTTCCTTTTTTCTATTCTTCTGCTGTTTTTAATTGAAAATATGTTATTAAAATACAGTTTATTTTAGTTTTGTCCCAATAAAATACTTTTTTTTTTCAAATATGTTCTTATAAATATGCTATACTCATTTATACATTTATAATATCATATCAAAACACACATCTGAAGGAACACATTGTGTACATCTACTAAAATATTAAAACAATGTTACCCAGGAGAACCCAACAGAGTACCCAGTACTCTGTTGGGTCAAGCTCTGGTACTTTGCAATACATTTTGTTTTTTTGATATTCGGATACACCTCCATAATCTAACTGTTGGGTTAGAGAGCATAAAAACTGTTGAGTATGCTATTTCTAAATTAGCATGAAAAATCAGGGTCTTAATTCCACGAGACACTAAGGGTAAAATAGTAAATTTAGAATTGTAGAATTCTAAATTATATCACTCAAAAATTCAAATAATTAATTAAAAATTAATTATATATTAAATAATGTGATTATTTAATTTGATTTTGAAAAGTAAAATGTAATAGGACCACATAGGCCACATGCCCAGTCACTGGGTGCAAGGGGATGTGGTACAAGAAGAATCTAAAGATGCAACAATGGGCCGGGGCCCGTGGGCTGACCCAGGCCCATCCCGACACAATGACAGGCTAGGCCGGCATGGCCCGCCACTGTTCAAGGCACGACCTAACCCATAAATATTGGTGGGCTGGGCTGGGCCAACATATATTGGCCCATGGGCCGGCCCGACACGGCCCATGAAAAATCATGGGCCAGACCTGGTTGGGCCGGCCCAGCCCGGCCCGTCTAGGCTCATAATGAGCCGGCCCAGCCCAGCCCATTTAGGCCCATAATATCTTCATGTTTTTTTTCTTTTTTTAGTAATTTTGTAAGCATCTTATGTATAATTATCATGATTGTACTCTTTTTTCCTTACTAAGGTTTTGTCCTACTGGGTTTGCTTAGAAAGGCTTTTATTTAATAAGGTAATCGTAAATAAAATATCCCTTTTCATATTTCTATTGACTATTCAAACTTATATATTTGTTAACTTGTTTAAAAATTCAAAAATAAAAAAAAAATAAAAATTGAAAATTGCATGCTTAGATGGGCTGGCCCATCTAAACCCATGATGGGCCAATGGACCTTGAGTGGGCCAGCCCATTCAAGGCCCATGGCACGGCCCATCTTGGTCTGCGGCACGGCCCAACCTAGCCCACGTAAAATTGGCCCGTGGTGTGGGCTGGGCCGAGGTCATTCTTATATGGGCTGGCCTGGCCCGGCCCGGCCCATGAAATTCGTGGGCTGGGCCGGCCCGGCTCGTTTTCCTTAGGCCCACGCGGGCGGCATGGGCCTAAGGAGAACGAACCGGGCCGGCCCGTTCTTGCATCTCTGGAAGAATCCCACTTGGATTCGCTTGCTTGCTCTCTAAGTTATCCTTTTACTTATTTGACAAAATGTCCAATTGAAATTCAAATTTAAGGAAAGTTTGACTTTAATTAGAATTTGAATTTGAGTCCAAATTAAAAATTGGAAAAAGAGAAATCTCCCCCTTCCTTATTTGCTATAGGCGCCACACTGTGGTGGCTGAATTTTACAAGGAAAATAAAGAGAAAATATTCCAAAATTCCAATGGGAAACTATTTCTAAATTTTAGGAAACTCCATCTAATGTGATAAGGTAAACTTTCTATATAGGTCTAGGAGACACTTTATAAATAGAGGATTGCAGAAAATTAGAAAACATAATTTTCTAATTCTCTTATGTGATAGACGTGTAACATATCAGTTATGGGCGTGTAACATTTTGTCATACATCGTGTAACATGTTAGTGACCGACGTATAACTTTTTCACTCACTTATTTGCGGCTGGCATGTAACATGGCTATTATAGGCATATAATACGTAGTTGGTTAGTATGTAACCTTGCAGCAGTGGGCTTGTAACATTGAACATTGAGAGAAAAAGAGAAGAAATGTTCTTCTATTCTCAGTTTCATATCGTACGTGTGTTGATGTTTGTGAAAAACTTGTAAGGTGAGTGATAACATTTATTGTGTTTTCAGGTGTGTCCACACACACAGTCTCGTTAGAATACAAGAATTGATGAGGAAGTCTTGTGGTAGTCTGAAGAACAGGAGTACTTAGATTGTTCGTGGTCAGCGATTAGAGTTATCCTCATAATCGTTCGCAAAGTATAATTCCTTAACTAAATTAATTAAATTAATTTATTCGTTGTAAATTGATATATTCTACAGCGTTCATAAAAATTTTATGAAAATTTTTGTTCAGACTCAATTCGTGTTTGCACACTTCTGCACCCGAATTCAATTCAGAAACTAACACGATATATATATATATATATATATATAATTTTTATTTTTGCAGCGCTAGTCTACGTTCTATGAATAAATCTACATAGTTATTTAAACTATAATGCTTTTGCAGATTTTCCCGCTAATTTATTTAACAAATGAGACGACTTTAGAAAAATAGCTTGATTGTAACAAGCTTGCAGCTGATTTTTCGAGAGCTGGTAAACCTGATAGACTTGAAGAGTTGGCTTAGAAGAAGTTCGTCAGGCAAGTTTTAAGTTTCCAATCTGTTTGCAAGAACTCATGGCAAGTGTACACGAAGTAACTTGCCGAGGGCCAATCAATATTATCGTTTATGGCTTTGCCTATACAAGTGAAGTTTGACGTTGTTGTAATTAATTGGTTATTGGCTTGTCCCTAAATAGCCATAGGCTCGTGTTCATTAATCACTAGAATAAATAGGAAATAAGACGAAGATAAGACGACGGTTAAAAGCATTGTTAAAAGATATAACGGCGGTTTAAAAATGGCTATCGTATCCAAAGTCGTTAAATGTTTAAGAGATACGACGGTTAAAAACAGTCGTCTAATACACAACGCTCAGGATTTCAAAAAAGACACATTAGATATATGATAAGGCGCATTAATTAGTTTACTATATACAGTGAGACGTATGATATAATTGATAGAGCTACTTGTCCATACCTCAGAGAGAGTGATAGAATATAGCTTTAACCGTCAAGATGGAAAAGGAGATTAGGACTAATGCTTTGCCGTGACAAAGGAAAAATTCAGACTCACATAAAAATTGGTAGAAAGTATAAGTAAAGGTCACGGAACCTACAAAAGAGCATTTTTATACATTAATATAATCTCGCACTGGCGCAAATACTTCCATACAAAGATTAGGAATATATACACACACTTTTTGAACATAACAAGGAAAGAATAAGCCACGTGGAATGTCCATGAATATCAGGGAAATAGATATAAAGAGAGCTAGGGACGATTTGGCTCACTTTTGTTTTCCTTGTATTAGAGCTTGCTACCAATGGCAACGAAGAAATTCAAGGGACTAATATTGATCTTCAGTTGTTTTTGTGTGCTTTTGGTTTCAAATTCATTCGCTGTGGGTGAAAGAATCACCCCTAGAAAGAAGGTACGCAGCTATATTTTTATATATCCACCTAAATGTCTTTGATGATATATATATATATATGCGCGCGTGTGTATATGTGTATACACACACTGGGACGAAAAATCGATCATTCGAATGATCGTAGAGGATATCCTTCATTTTCAATCATGGAAGTCTTGAGGTGACTTAAATAAGAAGGCTTGGTCTACTATCTATAGCACTTCAATCTATATAAATTGAAAATATCAACTCAACAAAACTGTATATATTTATTAAAAAAAAAAAACCCAGGAAATTTTTCGCAGAACTTAGGTAATATATTACACACACATATTATGTATATGTATATATCATTTCATAGATAAATCTACCACCGGCAAGCTAGCTAGTGAATAAGGGAATATTTTGAACCTGGTTAAGATTCTTAAAAGAAGTATTTTCTAACCATTAGTTTCTTTCCTTTTTTTTTTTTTTTTTTTTTTTTTTAAAAAGTTGCTGAAAAATTGTGCCTACACCGTTACCATTGAAACAACATGCGCAAAGGGAGCTGAAACCTCAAACCACATCAGCCTGAGATTCGGCGACACAAATTCAAACGACGTTTTGGTAAAGCATCTGAATTCGAAGCATGTGAGAAAACTGGATCCTTTGGAGCCAGAAGTCCTTGACGATGTGCCCAGGAAGCCATTTCAGGCTTGCACGGTTGACCAATTCCAAGTCAAGGGTCAGTGCGTTGACTCGCCGGTTTGCTATTTGTATCTCAAATTGGCTGGAAGTGATGATTGGAGACCCGGTTTGGCCCAAGTTAGAGTGTTGGAAGGCTCTAATCTCAGCTCTAATTTCTTTTATTTTCGGAGGTACTTGCCACGTAACGTTTGGCATGGATTGGATGTATGTGACAAAGATGTCACTCCTTTTGGAATAAAGCGCAAGAGGAAAATATTGGGTGGAAAAAGACACTAAAATGAAGTTATCATGATCGGTTAATTTCATGTATTGATTTTTATGGTTTGCTTTTTTTTTTTTATATATAATTTATTTATGAAGCTTAGACTAATTACTACAATGTATACTTTGTTGAACGTATTGATAAGCTGGTCTAGAAATATTTTGTAACTTTGTGTTGGGGAAATCATTAGCAAAATAATGAATTATGATCGTTATTTAATACATCATCACTTATTGATCAGACCCAACAACTATACAATTATCACTAGATTTTATCCAGACCTAATTAATCTAACGGCTTGATAGCTATTATTACGTTTTTTTTTTTTTTTTTTTATACAAGGTAGAAACGACGTCATATATTTATATATAATATTAATCATTTAATCTAATGGTAGCAATTATCAAGTCATCTATGTTAATTATCTCTGATACTTGTACATATATGCGCGCAGCGTTTTTTTTATTTTTATTTTTTTTCCCTCCCTGGAGTTGTTAAGAAAGTAATATTACTGGTACTTGTATTTAACTTGCTTCTTTTTTGTTTTGTTCACTCAATCCATTACTCCCCCCGTTCCTTATCGAAAATGCCTCTCAATTACATATGCGAAAAAATTGTGAAATTTCGTACACTTAAAAAGATAGAATGGAAATAATGAATGAGTAAAGCATATTAAAAAAAGTTGGCCCCGTTCAATTAGTATGTATATCAAATATCCGACATAAATCAGACATCTCTAATCAATAACCCCGTGATATAACTTAAAGGTGCGTTTGGAATTCGTTTTAAAATGATTTTGGTTTTTGTATGAAAATAAAAATAAAAACGTTTTCAATCTCATACATAAATCATTTTTAAAAATACATTTGGTAGTTTTATTAAGAGATTGTTTTCAGTGAAAAAAACCCATTAATGTCTCTCTCTCTCTCTCTCTCTGCTCGAGAGAGGAGAAAACGAAAATAAAAAAAATGAAAAACGACTAAAAGTCTTTTTTCATTTCTCCCTCATTTTACACTAAAATAAAAAATTGTTTTCATTTTCGTTTTTTATTTTTATTGCATTAAACGCCGTTTTGAAAATATTTTCATTTTTTTTCTCGAAAAACGTGAACAACAAAAAATTCTAAACACGGTCTAAGGCCCCGTTCACTTCGCTGATTCGAGTTTAGAATTCGAGTTTTTCTACAGTAAAAAGCTCTCACAAACAATCACATCTAACTTTTTTGCTACAGTAAAAAGCTCTCACATAAAGTCACATCTCAACTCGAATCAACGAAGTAAACGGGCCTTAGTTTGCTCTGACCTATTAGATAAAAGTCCTACAGACTCATGTACCAGAAATTCTGTTACAACAAATGTAATTACTAAAAAGTAGAATTAGATATCAGCAACGGTAAACGACAGTAAAAAGGTAAGCAATCTTTTGATTGCTTAACTACTATTAATTAGAAGCTCCAGAACTTTATTGATACTTTCGGACGACAAAGAAGAAAGACTTTAATACTATACCATGAATAGAAGTGTAAAAAAATAAAAAGAGAGAAAAGCAAAACATTAATGGTGGGGTTTGTAGCCTGTACTAAAATTAAGTGAGTTCTTAGATACATCACTTTACAAGTTTTCTTTTCCAACCACAACTAAATGTACGTCCTGTTTCAATAAAAATAATAAAAAAGAT
The DNA here is from genome assembly GCF_000414095.1 of Morus notabilis. Taxonomy (NCBI): domain Eukaryota; kingdom Viridiplantae; phylum Streptophyta; class Magnoliopsida; order Rosales; family Moraceae; genus Morus; species Morus notabilis. The sequence continues at coordinate 44,381 of NW_010359540.1, forward strand.
AACTAAATGTATGTACGTCCTGTGACAACTCATTATAAAGTTTTTTAATTGCATTTTTATTTTCGCAGTATTTTCACATTAAAATTTATGAACAGTGAGTTTTAATCCATTCGTGTGAAACAAAAACAAAGAAACAATAATTGAAAAATAGACAGGGAACTGCCTTTAGCTTATATTGTATTGTCATTTTTAATAGGGGACAAACAATATATAAGTCTTTGCCAACCATTCAAGTAGGGTGTCAATTCGTATTGCGTGTCGTGTTTGTACCGTGTCAGTTTTTTTTAGAGCGACCCGTACATGACCCGCGACACGAAAATATTGAGAACAACCGACACGAACACGACACGGTCATGTTGCGGGTTCACATGACACGAACCGAAAGTGACACGCGACACAAAATTGACTCGCGAACTAGTGACACGACACGAACTAAAAGTGACACGCGACACAAAATTGACCCGCGGACCCGAGACACGACACGAACCTGTTGAACCAAAATTGACACGAAATTGTAGATTTTAAGATGTTTTGTACATATATTAAAGTTTATAACATGTTACAGATATCATTTATTGATAAAATCCTTCTAAAATAATAACAATTAATTAACAAAGTATCATAGCTCATAATTCATAAGAAAACATCATAAGATCACAAATTCAACACCAAAATAATAAAACATTAGTCATACCATAGGCAAACAAGTTAATAAGATAACAAGCCTAATCCCCAAAATACCATAATCCTACTAGAAAACATAGTTCATAAGACTCACACCAAAGTCCAAGCACAGATAATAATGTTCCAACAACAAAGTCCAAACTTAAATCTAAATAATAAAGTTCCATCAACAATAAAGTTTAAATGGATGCAAAAGAAAACATCACATGAAACCTACATAACAAAGTCCCAACAAGACTTGAGGGCGACTCTGTGTGTGTGAGGATATATATTATATGTATTTTTTTTAAAAAATTTTCCTACGGGTCATTACGGGTCGTTTTGGGTTAGACCTGAAATGGAATTGCGGGTCGTTTTCGGGTTGTACGGGTTCAACCCGAAATTGACCCGATTTTCCATGTCAAATTCGAGTCGACCCCATTCCGACCAGCACCCCAATTTTTCAACCCTAACCCGCGATTTTCGTATCGATTTCGATTCGTGTTGTTGTGTCGTAGCCCGTATTGCCGCCCCTACATTCAAGAAAGTCGACCAATCAGCGCGTGAGATGCCTTGACAACCATTTGGACAAAACTATGCCGTTTTCAAGAAAATAGTATGGTTGATAAATATTACGAAACTTGGTACATGCAAATTGTTTCGTTGATCATTTTGCTTTTGGTACATGAAATTAACCTCTAAGAAGTTAATGTTTAGAGTTTCTAACTTCACCAGAGATGGAGAAGCAAAGTTTGTTACAAATGGAAACATGACATTGAGGACGAATGCATATATACATATATATCTATCTTTCAACGAGAAAATATTTTCTCAAAGAGGATTCGTTGATTTAGTACGGATATACGGTGTTACTTTATAAGATATTGGAACCGCCTTAATAGTATTATAATATGCGTGGAGAATTCTAGGATAGGGTTTTATATATCATCTATTTTAGACTTATTCAAAAAGTCTTGTAAATGTACGCCATCAAATTATGACATTGAATAGGTAAATTTGTTTCTTTTCTTGGTAAATTGGTCAACACTCGATTTTGACATTTGAAATTATCAAATTAAATATAACGGTTGTGATCCTAAGTTTATTATTATTATTATTATTATTATTATTATTGCAAATGTTTACTATCACATCACTCTCACCATGGGTAATTTGATAATTTCATAAGTTATAATTGAGTATTAACCGTGAAACACGTTTGTCTATTAAATAAAATATGATGGTATACATTTACAGTAATTATTATTATTATTTTATTTGCTATATACACTTTTTGACTAAATCTAAAATAGAAAGTACAAAAACCTCTATGAAAATATACCCTACCAGTAAGGTTCTTTTTCAAATAATTAACTCTTAGATTTATACTAAGTTTTGTTAGATTTGCATTTTTTTTTTTATTTTGATGTGATTATTTATTCGAAGCTAACGATTAGAAATATCAGTAAGGCTAAGAGCGCCGAACTTAAAAAACTCTTAATAATATGTATATATATATCTCATATAATATTCCAACCATATATATGAAAAAGCATAATCATTATTAATATCCTTAATCTCTAATTATAAAGTATGGCTGACATGCTAAGAGCTATTCTGACAATGAAATGTCGCTATATACCATCTCAAACTAAATTCAAAAGCTGCACTTGAGACTTTCGACCTGCTGTGCAATGTTGAGGTAGAACTAATAAGCTGCACGTACTACAGCAAGCGCATTCAATTTCCCATTCTTCTATTGGAAAAATATTGGGACCATATGAATAAATTTATATTAAGACTGTACCTCAATCTTTGTTCAATGTCCCAAGAAATCATGATCAGTTTTAGAACGGCTCCAAAGTCTTCTATGTCCAGGAAGTGACATAGACTAGTCACTTGCTTGCCACTGTTAACAGGCATAGTGGTCTAGTTTTCTTAATAAAAAAGGGCTGCCTTGTCTCCTTATAACGATGTTGCATTTGGCCTTTTCCTCACGTGGCAGGCATTTTATGAAGTAAACCCCTTTTCTTCTAACAGTGGAAAAAACCCAACCAAAAAAAAAAAAAAAAACCAGAACAAAACAGGTGGAAAATGCCATGTATATATAGGGATCAATTTTTTTTTCTTTTTTTTTTTTGTTATTTCCGTGACAAAATTATGATGAAATGATGGGGGAAAGTTAGGGGGGCCGGTGACTGGTCAGATATTGGCCAACAAACAAATACCACAAAGAGACAGAAAAATAATGTCCAATCAGTACTGTTGATCTATCGCTGGACCAATATATATGCATGATCATGAAAAACGTTACAATAAGAAGCACTTCATTATTTGGATCAGTACCATAAATATACCAATTATATAAAAATCTTCATCTTGTTGATTAGATGGGACTTGTTTTTTTTGGGGTAGATCACTTGTCTGTTTTTGGGGAGGGACATTGTTGGAAGATGGAGTGGTAGTGGGAGAGTAGTGACTATTGACATGACAGTTAAGTTAAACTTTGCAGGTTTTTTTGGGAATCCTATTGATGATGATATATATATAAATATATGTGTGTGTGTGTGTACGTATATGTGTGGTAAACTGTAAAGATAGGGTCGGAATCACAGAGATATATACAAGTATTGTTTTGTGTGTGTGACCTTTCACTCCAGGGCGTGCATGGTTAGCCTCACGCCACATTTATTGGTTTCGTTTTGTTTTCTCAGTTGTTGCCATCGCCAACCCCAGCTCCGAAATAGTATTTAAAGTTACTGCAACACAACTGCCTTACATATATGTGAGTATATATATATATATATATATATATATATATATAAATATTGTATATAATTTTTAATTGATTATCCATTCTCCTTAATGTGGGTTTGTGTCGAGTAGGGGTGGCAATTCGTGTCACGTGTCATGTTCGTGTCGTATTTTAATCATTTTTTATAAATTTACAGTCAATCCGAACACGACTTGTGACACGAAATTTTTTAAAAACCGCAACACGACCACTTTACGAGTTGACACGACATGACCCGTGAACCCGAAATTGATACGAAAATTGTATACTTTTATTTAGTTTTTTACATATTAGAAATAACTTAAAATTCATAACACACTAAATTACAATAACATCCATTGAAATTAAGCAAATAATAATATAAGATTTTGAGTATAACTATCATGATATCACAAGTTCATAATAAAATTTAAAATATGAAATGAAAAATATATGTATTTTTTTTGTTTTTTATGAGTTTCGTGTCGTGTTCGGGTTAGGCGGGTCCAACCCGAAATTGAGCCGTGTTTTTCGTGTCAATTTCAGGTCGACCCGATTCTAACCCGAACCTCTTTTTTCTCAACCCTAACCCGTAAAATTCGTGTCGTTTTCGAGTCGTGTCGTCGTGTCGTGACTCATATTGCCGGCCCTAGTGTCGAGAGCATGATATCGGTTTCTGTGCCTTCATCTTAATCGTCCATTTTGTCATTGGTTATTGTATATATCAGTAAACGGAAATCCTTCTTCTTTCTTAAAAATAAATAAATATATAGAATGTATATATATATATATATATATATATATATGTG
>NW_010359540.1:49995-51222 GCF_000414095.1 Morus notabilis
ATATATATATTTGGCAGTGCACATTTTATTGAGTTGGGAATTTGATAAAGTATAAGATTGTTAGTGGGTGCCAAAGGATGCACTAGTTTTTTTTTTATATAAGTTATTTTCTCTCTCAGTTTATTAAAAAATATATATATACATATATATTAAATATTGTAGAATTTGAGGAAATCTGTTAAGCTAACAACATTAATTACTAATTAGTTAAAAAAGCTAAAAGGATCTTTTTTGTTTTCTTGTTTTTTGTGTTTTTGCTTTTCTTTCTTTTTGTACAAGTAATTATCTGCTTATATTGTAAGTTTTGACATCATATTAAGTATTAACTGAAGGTCATTATGTTATCCGAATACCTACAATTGGTCAAGTTGAGTGATATTTTTATTTAATTTTCTTTCTGGTGGTGGGGGGTGGGGGACAATATGCTGATACAGTTATTAAATGAAGATAGAGATGATAATTGAGAATGTTAAAGAGAGGGACAATTAAGGCTATGGCAGGACCATAAAAATTCATCAAAAAAAAAAAAAAGAAAAAAAAAAGAAGGTCATGCATGCATGGGAGAAAAAATAGAAATGGCATTTCAATTCTACCTGCATGCATTTATGACTATGTAAGGCTCTGCATGTGGAAAGCTTACGTTCTCCACAGTGACTTTAGAGAGAGAGAGAGGGTGAAAGCTGATAGTACTCTAACTTGCCAACGCGCTAACTGATCAGGCTTCTTCATTTCTGGTCGTAATATCATGTATTACAATACTGTATAAACTTTTAATCAGAAAATAGAAGCTAATGTTAGAGATTTCATGTGATCAGAAATGCTGAAAAAAGTTGATTTGTAGGGGCCGGGTCTGTAATAATATGTAAAGGGTTAGTTTGGTTAGAAGGTTCAAAGTGATTTATGCTTCGTTTGTTTCGAGGGTTCTGACCTGGTTTAAGATCACGATTCTTGATTCGCTACAGTATTTTTCTCTCATAAAAAATTTAAATTTAAAAAATCAGAATTATAAATCATGGTTCTGAACCTATGAACTAAACGTCACCTTAACTCAAAATCGGTTCAAATCGGTGTTTATTTGTAAAAAATAAAAAGTAGTTTAAATCTTGATGTGACATTCAAACTGTCAAAAATAAAAGATTTCTAATTACTGATCATTGCTAAACGGCTCCGCAAAACTGTCCAGCTCCTCATACACATAGGGGGGGCCCTATATGAGTCTTATAAGGG
>NW_010359540.1:51233-51987 GCF_000414095.1 Morus notabilis
GAAGAGCTGTGACTCTGTGGAGCTGTTTAGAATTTGTTCTAAACAAAAACTCTCATTTCTTATGGTTTGATGTAAGGTTTCAACCACATTTTTTAAACAAAAGGTTCAAACTATACTAGTTTGAAACCTTCAACCATCGAGGCAAACAACTTTAGTTAGCTGGGGGCACCAACCATTGAGGCCAAACAGTTTTAGCTAGCTGGTACCTTAAAGATACTTATTACGGGTAGTTACTTACACGGTCCCAGCTTCTCCATTTCTCTCTCTCTCTCTTAAAGTTAATAAGTTCAGAAATAGGACGACTGGCATTTGCATATTCATTTTAAGTGGTATCAAAGGGACGATGATTCAAAAATTATAATCATGAACCATAGTTCTGAACCCATGAATTAAACGTCACCTTAAACTCAAAATCGGTTCAAATCAGTGTTTATTTATAAAAAAATAAAAAGTAGTTTAAACCTTGATGTGACATTCAAACTGTCAAAAACAAAAGATTTCTAATTACTGATTATTGCTAAACGGCTCTGCAGAGCTGTCCAGCTCCTCAGACACATAGGGTGGGCCCTATATAGGGTTCGTTTGGTTGGAGGATTCAAACCATGTGATTCGAATCATTTTCGATTTACGTGTATTTTTTGTGAGAGAAAATACTGTAGTGAACCACGAATCATGATTCGAATCAGGGAACGAATCCCTCTACCAAACGCTCCCTGAGTCTCATAAGGGCAATGGGCCCACCCCATATCGGAAG
>NW_010359540.1:52274-68550 GCF_000414095.1 Morus notabilis
GGAAGAGCTGTGGCTCTTTGAAGCTGTTTAGAATTTGTTCTAAACTAAACCTCTCCTTAAGTTCTTATGGTTTGATGTAAGGTTTCAACCAAATTTTTTAAACCAAAAGGTTCAAACTATACTAGTTTGAAACCTTCAACCATCGAGGCAAACAACCTTAGTTAGCTGGAGCACTAACCATTGAGGCCAAACAGTTTTAGCTAGCTGGTACCTTAAAGATACTTATTACGGGTAGTCGGTTACACAGCCCCAGCTTCTCCCTCTCTCTCTCTCTCTCTCTTAAAGTTAATAAGTTCAGAATTAGGACAACTGGCATTTGCATATTCATTTTAAGTGGTATCAAAGGGACGATCATAAACGCTACAAAAATGCTAGGTGAAGTTTCTAAAGGCAGACCCTACCGCTCAATGAGGAGCGCGCCATTCCCACTAAAAGTAGTACCACTGGCAAGATATGAGGCAACTTTTAGGGAGTAATATCAAGAAACGACATTAATTAGACAAAGGAGTTACACAAAGTTACATGTTGTTTTCTTTTGAAGACAGATGAAGTCATATTAAATGCAGCATTTCATTAGAAGTCTGGGTACACATCAAATAAGGTGAAGACACGTGGAAAGGTGGTGACGACTTTCAGCTTTAATCAGTTCATCTCGTATATCATATATAGTCTGTAATCTTTGAGAATAGAAAAGGACACGAGTCTGTACAATTCTAAAGAGAGAGACCTTCTGCGTTTCTTAGAGAGAGAAATTGTAAGCAAGAATTTTCTGAGAGAATCTGGAAGATGAGTGTTCATCCACTAGGTATTCTTTTTGGTGTTGCTTAATCGTTTTCTCTAAGGTTGTTATTGGTTAGGGTTTACTGTAATTCTGGAATTGGGAATTTTCTTGTACTATGAGTTTTGAGGGTGTAACAATTTTCTCTGATAGTGAATCGAGCTTTTCTGAGGAAGAACAGGGACGTAGGAAGAGATCCCGAACCTCGGTGAAACAAATATTTTTGTGTTCATATGTTCTTGTGATTATTGGTTTCTTGCGAGTCTGTGTTGGAACCACTCCTATGGATTACAAAGAAATCTTCACTCCTGTGGTGAAATACAAAACCATAAGGACCATTTTAGCTTTGGTGGCTGATGAAGATTGCAAACTTGAACAAATAGACATCAAGACAGCTTTCTTACATAGAGATCTACAAGAAACAATCTACATGAATCAGCCACCAGGTTATGAAGTAAAAGGGAAGGAGGATCATGTGTGTCTTGTAACGACCCGATATGGCAAGCCGTTACTACTTGGTGTTCATAGCATAAACATGAAACATATATGTACTTAAAGAATGTATTAAGAGAAATTTTGCGATAAATATTTTTTTTTCAAAAGTATTAAGGTTAAAGTACATAGTTAAAAGTTTAAACATCAAAATAAAAATTGAAAATACTTTTTAAAATGGAACATCTTGCATCGTGATAATCTCTTGTTGTTTGAACCTTTATTGATAGTTCCTATCTTGGAACTTAACTCTTTTGATGAGTGATTCATCTCCTTTTTTTGTTAACTTGATCGGTTCTAATAAACAAGAGAGGTTCTCATCGAACTAAAAAATAACTTTTTGTAAGACTTGAGGGAAACATAAAATTAGATAAGCATTTTATTTCACTAATCTACATAATCTCTCATGTAAAAATAATTTATACCATTACTTTCATATAGGTCTTGTACCACAATGGCATTTCATGATCTATTTTTGATTATTTAGAAATTTGAGTAACTCGCACTTTCTCAAATCTCTAAGACTCAAAATTAATTATCCCTTATTCTTGCAAATCGTAGAATATCATAAGCTAATTATCGATATAATTAAGTAATTACCAAAATTACACAGTCGTTAACCTTAACTTAAGTAAGGAATCTTAATAATTTCTTCTCGTACATGAAACATATTTATAGACATAAAGTTTAGGGCATTACAATCTTCTGAAGAAGTCTTTATACGGGCTCAAATAACCACCTCGCCAATGGTATAAAAGGTTTGATCAGTATGTTACTAAGGCAGGTTTTGTTAGGAGTCACTATGATTCTTGTTTATATTATAAAGGGATTGACACAAAGTCCCCTGTATATCTTTTGTTATACGTTGATGATATGCTTATCACAAGCAGTGCTCCTAATATCATCAAAGATGTTAAAAATTTGTTAAGTTCTGAATTCATGAAAGATTTAGGGACAACTAAGAAAATCTTGGGAATAGATATTAAAAGAAACAAATTTCATAAAATACTTTATCTATCCCAAGAGAATTATATGAGGAAAGTGGTACAAAATTTTTCTATGGATCAATCGAAGAGAACTTCTATACCACTAGCTGGTCATTTTAAGCTTTCAGATGATCAGTCTCCATCTACTTAAGAAGGGAAGCTTAAAATGGCTAAGATCCCATATGCCAATGCAGCAGGATCACTTATGTACTCAATGATTTGTACTAGGCTTGACTTGGCCTATGCGGTAAGTGTATTGAGTAAGTACATAGCAAATCCAGATCCTAAGCACTGGCTTGCTATGAAGTGGTTGTTAAAATATGTTAATACAACGATTGATTATGGTCTTATCTACAAACAGAGAACTAACAAGTTGGTGTTAAAGGGTTTTGTGGGCTCTGATTTTGCAGTTGATAGGGATAAAAGAAGATCAACTTCAGCTTATATGATGACCTTAAATGGAAGTTGTATAACCTGGAAGTAACAATTGCAGCCAGTTGTTGCGCTCTCAAGTACTGAAGCATAATACATTGCTAGCACTGAAGGATTCAAAGAAGCAATGTGGTTACAAGGACTATTGAAGGAGTTGAAAGTGCTTAAGGGTGCAGCCACAATTTATTCTGACAGTCAATCTACAATTCATTTGTATAAAAACCTGTCTACCATGAGAAGACTAAACACATAGATGTGAGACACCACTTTATAAGAGAGAAGGTGGAGGAAGAAATAGTACAACTAGAAAAGATTAGCACAAAGGATAATCTCTCAGATATGACTACCAAGGTGATCAATGTTGGTAAGTTCCAGAAGTGTTTGGACATACTAAACATTAGCAAGGCTTGATGTTACTTAGTCAAGTCAGAGATGTGACATCCTTAGAGAAGTTTCAAATTTTACAATGTCAGTTTCTGAGATTTAAGGTGGAGTTTAGTAGAGTAATCTCAGTAAACAACAGTAATTAGAGAAATGAGTTACACCAAACGACAAGTTATTTTCTCTTGAAGACATATGAAGTCATATTAAACGCAGCATTTCATTAGAAGTCTGGGCACACATCAAATAAGGTGAAGACACGTGGAAAGGCAGTGAAGACTTTCAGCTTTAGTCGGTTCATCTTTTATATCATATATAGTCTGTAATCTTAGAGAATAGAATATGACAAGAGTCTGTACAATTCTAGAGATAGAGAACTTCTAGGTTTCTTAGAGAGAGAAATCGTAAGCAAGGGTTTTCTGAGAGAATTTGGAAGAGTAGTGTTTTTTCACTGGGTATTCTTTTTGGTGTTGCTTAAGCTTTTTCTCTAAGGTTATTCTTGGTTAAGATTTATTGTAATTCCGGAATTGGGGGTTATCTTATATTGTGAGTTCCGAGGGTGTAACAATTTTCTTTAATAGTAAATTGAGCTTTTCTGAGGAAGAGCTCAACGAGGATGTAGGGAGAGATCCCGAATCTCCATGAAACAAATATTTTTGTGTTCATCTGTTCTTGCGATTATTGGTTTCTTATGAGTCTGTATTGGAACCACTCCAATAATGTTCTCAAGCACTCGAGCAATCAAGATACACAGGCCCAGCTTCCCTTGTAACCCCCACGAAAAAAAAGTGATCATCATGAGATGAAAATGGTACTAAGTAATATTTGGTAAATATTGACCGTGTTTAGAATTGATCTCGTTTTGTTTTTCACATTTTTTGAGAAAGAAAAAATGAAAACGTTTTTAAAACGGTATTTGGCGCAATAAAGGCAAAAAACAGAAATGAAAATGATTTTTTAGTTTAGTGTAAAATGAGAGAGAAATGAAAAATGACTTTTAGTTGTTTTTCATTTTCTCCTCGAGACTCCTCTCTCGAACAGAAAGATATTAATGAGTTTTTTTATACTGAAAATAATTTCTTAATAAAATTACCAAATACATTTTTAAAATAATTTCTATATAAGATTTAAAACGTTTTCATTTTTATTTTTATACAAAAAATAAAATCATTTTAAAATAAGTTTCAAACACGCCTCCGAGAGATTAGCAATAGTGATATTAGCAGTATGCTATATATGTTCACAGTTTTTGGCATTGAGCGTGTCCCTCACGTGCTTTTAAGTGCAAGTTGGGTAAATTAAGAATGCCCATATTCACAGAGGCAGAGGGCAATGCATACCTTTTCTGCTGTCTGAATCCGACTTGGTGTCTTATTCATTCTGTATCGAATTTGAATGAAAAAAATGATAATGTGGTGATGATGACATAATAATTCAAGCGCGGTACCCCCCATTACACCCTCAGTACATGACACGGTCTTTTCCTCATTCACTTCTCACTCTCATTCCACAGATTCTCTCTCTCTCTCTCTCTCTCTCTCTCTCTCTCTCTCTCTCTAAATAGATACATTTTTATTTTTTATTTTTTGCTGAAATCAAAATACATACATATGATATGTGTGTGTTTGTGTGCATGGCAAATTGGCAAAGGACTGAAAAACACCACTACTTGAATGCCCCTCCCAGTGAGACATCAGCATGACAACCCTGCATTAGTACTTTTTTCTCCTCTCTTTTTAACCTCTCTCTCTCTCTCTCTCTCTCTCTCTCTCTACACCCTTCTTTTTGTCTCTCCTTCTTCATGACTCTCTCCACATCTCTACTGTAACTTTCTCTCTGTCCACTGTGTCTTTATATACCAAATTCCCTTATTCAACCCCAGCCCAATAAGACAACCCCAAAAGTTGAATCTCATCTTTTCCCAAATTGAAAGAGATAATCACATATTTCTCACTTTCATATCTCTATCAATATCATCAGCATCATCAGCATCATCATCATGTCTCCAGCAGCTAATTCATCAAGATGGTGCCCAACACCCGAGCAGCTGATGATCCTTGAAGAGATGTACAGAGCTGGGACCAGAACTCCCAACGCTTCCCAAATCCAGCAGATCACAGCCCATCTCTCTTTCTATGGAAAGATTGAAGGCAAGAATGTGTTCTACTGGTTTCAGAATCACAAGGCCAGAGACAGACAGAAGCTTAGGAGGAAGCTCTATAAGCAGCTTCAGCAACAACAACTTTATCATCATCAGCAGCAACAACAACAACAACAACAGCTCATGATCAATAGTATTCAGCAAAACCACCATTTTCTTACTTCTGCTTCTTCTTCTTCTTCGTCTTCTTTTCATCAACAACTTTCTTGTTATAGCTCATCACCATCAGCCGGCTCTATACCCCAGGTCCAGGTAATAATCATGATTCTTGACCAAAACATATATGCATATATACATTGTACTTTCTTTTTCTTTGACATATTGATGTGTTTAATTTTTGGTTTCTTTTTATGGAAAGATAATATTCTCCCTTTGTTTATCTATGATTTTATATTCTATGAATGATCCATAGGGTTTAAGCAATGTTCTAAATGATTAATCAATATAGTTTCTATATATTTCTTAATTTTCCCTTTTTGCACTATGTCTATTTCTGATATAGGGGAAATATTATGTACCTGACTAGCTACAAAAGGAAAATTAAGTACTGAAAAGGGTATTCTTTTCTTCTCGAAGCAGCTGTGTTTGTTCTATACTTGCCTTCTAATTTGAGCATAGAAATCAAGTAGAATAGCTCGTTGTGCTCTTAGGTTTTAATGAAAGTCAGCTTGTATATATCTTCAGCCATGTCATGCTAGCATCAACCATGCACTTTCTCATGGTATATAACACGGATTAGTATGAGCAGAGAAAGTTTCCCAACAATGAAGACATTTGTTAGTTTGCCTAGCTAAAAAAAAAAGAAAAAGAAGAAATCTTTTCAAAGAAATTAAAAGCTAGAAATATAATATCAAATGAAGAAAAAATAGTAAGCCAAGAAAAAATTATATACCAGAATGAAATAGCAGGGACTGAGTTAAGAAAAGTGGATAATTAGTGGTCAGATCATGCAATTAATAAACCGAGTACGTGATCCATGTAGTTAGTTATACGTTACGTGATCTATCTGCTTATTCTTTGCCTTTTCAAACTTTAAATTGATTTCTCTTTTGGAACATGATATATAAATATGTAGGCCGTTGGAGATCATGCATCAACTCATCATCAACTAATGAGCTACTCTTGGAAGATGGAAATCCCATTGGAGAAGGAGAATTCCATGATGAGATTGTACGATCGTGATTGGACGATGATGGTGGATGTGGGTCCACCTAATTCGCCATGTTGCAATAATTATAAGCCCCTCAAGACCCTTGAGCTCTTCCCAATCACAGCTACTAATCTCAAAGAAGAGTGTACGACATCCAAGCATGTCCCTCATTCCACCTCAACGACCAACTAATAGACACTCTAAATTCCAATCTCCATCTCTCTCTCTCTCTGATCTCTTTCTCTCACTTAGTCTATAGCTAGCCTAGCTAGATGCTATAAGGTAGGTTTAAATGTGTCCGTGTCTTGTTTATTTTCTTGGTTTCTGTTATTTGTGTAGAGTGCCTCTAGGTAGAGAAAGATCTCAATTGTCTAAAGAGTAATAGGTTACTGCTCCTACTGTCCTATTACCACACCTACTCAATGAAATGCCTTGTTTACCTTCAAAAGACAAATTAGTACCTACGTCTATATACTTATATATTCGCTGTGCATGACTTCATATATATATATATATATATATATACACACATATATATATATATATATATATATACACACATATATATATATATATATATATCTGTGTAGTGTAATTAGAATCTGCATGCATTGATTTGGGGTTGGAAAAGGTGTTATAAGTTTCTTTGTAGGGACCTGTAGTTATTTTTTTCTCTCCACAAAATTTGTATAAACTAACATAAAAATTAAAATATATACGATTTAACGGTTAAAAAAAAAAAATTTATTGTTATATTAAGTGTATTAAAGAATCTGCCTTATTGATATTTCTTCCGAGGTTTGTCTCTTTTGCACCCCAGCAGTACTTGATGGACATATGCGGATGTACTACTACTCACAAAGAGTTCAGCTTTTTCACTTGACCTAATTGGGATCTTTCGGACAAGTCAATGCTTTAATGAGCAGCATTATTGGACATTAACATATACATTCTGACCAAAACAACAGAAGATAGGAAATTAACAGTGAGGAGGGTACACGAGTAGATAAACTTCTTTTTTCTTTTTTTTTTTTTTCTTTTTGCGGGCTTATATATATCTAATTGAACTAATAAAAAATATTCAGATCGGAAATATCAGCCTTTTCCGTTGATAAGCCACATCTCACGTGTGTGGCCGTGGCAATTGAATGGCCTAATCAAATGCAGTGGTGGCTTATTTGAGAATTGATTGTGTTCTAAACTAGATCAACAAACACGAATGATTTGGGACCGCAAAAATTCACTATTCTTTAGGGTCTAAATGCTAGATGGGTATTGTGTTGAACTTTTGAAAGTACTTTTGGAGGAGATGTATGTTCTAGCTTTTCACTGAAATGCCAAAGGTAAGTCAATCCTGAAAAAGCAATATCTTAATCATAGAAGCTTCGCAATGCAATTCGTTATAATTAGTATAACATTGATAGTGAGGTCACCATATATGCATATGTCACACTATTACATACATATTACAACAACGTGTCACATGCAGAAACTATAATCATTGGTATTACAAAGTATTTGATATAGAATCAAGATGAGATAGAACTAGAAAAGAATAGTAGAACATAGAGAAAAAATGCCATTGGAAAGATAAATAAAGAAAATCTAAAAAGAATAGCCACAGATTATCGATATTCATAAACTATTTTCCGAATTAAACTACAGTGCAACTATATTCACGGGAAAAACAAATAACAAATATGAAACTTAGTCAAACACGAAATATGTAGACTCAGCAATAAGGAACTAAGCTTAAAGATGGGAATGGGGCGGAGTCAGGGCCTCCGAGCCCATCCTTGCTTAAGGAGAGGCGCGGATGGGGTTTGAGAATTCTCGTTGGGGTGCTTCCACATATATATACACCCCATTCCATCTAATATAACTATACATTTCAAAACTATATAGCAGCTTAAAACAAAAAAAAATAGAAATTCACTACAAATTACTCCAAAATTAAAGGTTCCAGAACACAAACCAAAATTTAAACAGTTCCAAGCCAAATAGTAATAGAGCCACATAAAAGTCTCATAAAAAAACAATAATTAACACACAAGCCAAAAATGTTTGAAAACATCAAAACGTAAAGTATATGTAGGCAGCAACTGTACCTGTACTGGGGTATATATACAAGCCATCAACCGTTATGACATTCAAGCTAGCTTATGTACTATTGAGATCTACGTAGCTAGGCTTAAAAAGGTCCAGCACGTAACAAGCTAGCTAATTCACGGGCTTATTACTTTAATATATGGCTAAACATAATATTGTTTTTTTTTTTTTTTTTTTTTTTTTTTTTTTTGTGTGTGTGCCCCTTTTGATGTATTAATTCTTATAGTGCTTGAAAATCGAATTCACACTATAAGGTGGCGATAAAAATGCTTCAAATCTCAGTGAGGATCTACTGGGCAGTGCTTTTTCATTGCCGAAAGAAGTAAACAAAAAAAAAAAGAAGGGGTAAAAGAAAAGAACTTGAAGTTGAAACTTATAATACTGTTTTTAAACAGCAAGTCTTGCTGTCCGTCTTTGCAGTACTGATTTTTGGCTTTCCATGCTTTGTCCCATTTTGTGAAATGCAGAGCATGTACGTACATATCTTAAAGTACATCACTTCTTGATGAGTGGTTGAGATTTGTTACTACGTTGGAGTTGGAAAATATTCTGATTTGGGCCATATTTTCATTTTCCTATTGGGGTAAAAAAATGGTTATGGAGGATCTTAAAAGAATCGAAGAAAAGATGCCTGAATGATGGGAAGTGGTAACAGAAGGTGGCCTTGAAATACATTTGTGTAATTCGCCGTTAATATCTACAGTTCCAGTATCTTTCATTCTTCACTTCCGCTAATTAGGTCCATCATTATTCGTCCTTTCTTTCGCTGTCGTTTTTTCTTTCTTGTCGTTTGGATTTTGCTGTCCTGTTTTTCCTCCTGTTGCGTTTTGTATCTGCGTTATTGTCGTTTGTCTTTTCACTTTTTTTATTCCATCTTGTCGTTTTTCATTTGGTAGCTTTTCTTCTTTTATGTTGTCCTGTATTTGTTTTTCTTGTTGTTTTTTGTTGTTATTTCTTTCTTTTTTTAACAATTGTTTCTTGTTGTCGTTTTTTTTTACGTGAGTGTCGTTTTTATTCCAGTCTTTTTTTTTTCACATATGTTTAAATCTGCATTTTTTCCTTTTCTTGCTGTCGTTTTCATTTTGATGTCTTTTAAATATTCATTCATGTCGAAGGTTTATTGCTTCTTTGCGTTTTTTTGCTTTATTGTCTTTTCCCTTTGGCCTCGTTTTCAATTTATTGTCGTCATTTTTCATTTTCTTGTAGTTTGTTCTTTTGCTGTTAAAATTTATCCTTTTTATTGTCCTCTCTTTCATTCCTTTTCCTTTATTTTCTTCTGGTGGTTTATCCCTTTGGTGTTATGTCGGCATACCTATGTTTCTTCTTCTTATCTGCCACGTTGTCGTTTGTCCATTTATTGTCGTTTCTCATTGACTTGCCATTTATTTATTGCTGACAGGTTTATTACTTCTTGTTGCATTATGTCGTTTCTCACTTTGGTGTCGTTTTTGAATTTGTTATTTATTCTTTCTTTGGTGTTGTTTGCTATTTAATTGTCATTTTATCCTGCATTTCGTTCTCGTCATTTTTTCCTCTTTGTTGCGGTTAGTTCTCTTCATGTCATGGCTCATTTCTGCCTTGTCGTTTATTGCTTTATTGTCGTTTATTTAATGCTGGTGGTTTGTCCTTTGTCGCCGTTTGTTTTCTTCTTCTGGTTTACATTTTAGGTGCGTTTGGTTGCAGTGGCGGAATAGTAATCAGAATAGTAATTGAATGAAATTAGAATGTGCTAAAATCATAAACTGATTCTTTAATTTGGTTGGAGTTATGGGATCAATACATGAATGAAGATTTTATTGTTTGGTTGACAACAGAATAGAAGGAAAGTAAACTGTATTTTGATAAAAATACCCTTGATTAATAATCCTAAATAATTTAATATTTAATTAATTAAAATAGTAAAAAAATAATTTAATTATTGAAAAAAAAATTTTATTTGAAGGATAAAATTTAAAAACTACATTTCAGTGGTAAAAAAAATAATATTTGATATTTTTATGTAATAATAAATTATCACAAGCTCAAATATGATCACTTTTGGCATCTACCATGATATGTATAGTAAAATGATCACTTTAGTCCCTGTCAATAATAAAAATGATATAATATATCATTCAACTACATATATAATTCCAAAATATAGTCATACACCAAAACTAATAGATTTACCTATATACAACATTCATCATCTGCCAAGTCAAACAAGTTTCTAGTTAATACAATTTAACAAAGTGAAGCATAATCCTAATTAGTTACAATATCAAAAGAGAAATGCATAGCACATACATTACAATATCAAAAGATAATCCGGTTATGCTTTTCCACTGAAACTAAACAACCACTCCTAAATATCACCAGCAAGAAAAGCTCTAGCCCACTCATCTTTTTCATCATCAGGAATACTAAAAAAGTATGAAACTAAAGCATCATCTTTTACCATCATCCGAGCTACCTTATGTCGTTCCATTGTGTTAATGATGGTAGTCCTTTGTAGCCCATCTCTAATTCGGCTATGTTTTTCCATCATGTCTTCACCAACAGCCCGACTTAAACGTTCACTTTCCTTTTCAATAACACCAGCAAGTAAACTAGATGATTTTTCAATGGCTTCATAAGCCTCTGCATTGTTTGTACTCTTCTTTTTTTTTAGACGACCCTTGAGATTGAACTTGAGTTTGAGGAACAGCTGATGCTTGTAGAAAGACATTGATTGTGCTTCATCCACATAAGTCGTATTGTGAATGCTATTGAAACAGTCATCGTCAATATTAATGTCGTCAGCTGCCTCCTTTTCAAGTTCCTCAACTACATCAGTAGCAGCCTCGGCACCCCTACCAGTTGCACAATCTTTGCCAAAAACCATACACAAGTCATCATAGTAGGAAAAAACCTTGGTCTTAAACGGTAATGCTTCCTTGTGACTCTGAATTTAATACAAAAAAAAGATCAAACTAGATGAACAACTTCTATTACTATCAACCATATTATTCAATTGTATTATAAGTACCTTGAGATATGCTTCTCACACCGACTTCTCAGTTGTAACCGTTTTTCTATCTGGATCCCATCCGAAACCGCTACAGTTAGGCCAGGTTAGCATTTCATGCACAATTTGAAAATGAGTCTTCAAAGTTTTCATTCTTGACTCTATGTATGGCCTAGCTAGTAAGTCACATCCTGGGAACCTGCTATGTAACTTTTTCTCAATAGCGTGCAGATGTCCAGCCTTGAAATTACCTTCCGCTTTATATGTTCCCTCGTTATGTAACTCCATTAAAGCCTCAATTAAGAATTTATCATAATCTTCATTCCAAAACCTTTTATTTTGACCTAGACCTCTAAATTTGGAAGTATCCATCCTAACAATAACAAAGAACAAACATGTATACAATCAACAAATCAACATCCTCTATGATAGATAATTAGTAACTTGTAAATACTATAGATAAAAATAATTCAAAACGACGCATATTATTCGAATGTGGCAGATAAAACATGCAAACAACATAAATTTGTTCCAATACAAGCAAACAATACAAGTTCTGTTGCGTGAGAAAATGTGACAGACACATGGACGAACGATAATGTGACACGTGGCCTAGATTACTCTCCGCCAAGCAACAACCCTCAACGTCTACGGCTCCCTCCTATTCCGCTGGAAAGCCCAAAGCACGAAGTCCAAAATTAGGGCGACGATTCCTTCTGGCGTTGACAGATCGCGCCGTCGAGATTAAGGCACGAAGATCCCTCGACCGCAGAAAGGACCGCCAAAGAGGGCGATTGGGCTAAGCAGCGCTGAAGACGAGGGGAACGTTCTTTAGAGGATGTGACGGGTTGCGTGTAAAAGTGAAAGACGTCTACATGCATTAATTACAAGCTCTCAAACCGCCCCACAGGGGATAGGAAAGTATTACGGAGAAGTACAGAGCCGTAATAGGAGACTAATTAGCTGAATGAACAGTGCTGATTAGTGGGCTACGTCTGGGCCTACCAAGAAAGAGTACTTGAGTGCTCCCACCTATGAAGGAAACCCCCTAAGCGAAGGAAGCCCAGTATAAAAGGAGGAAGACCCCCCGTAAGAAAGGGGTTCAGAGATTCCAGAAAAGAGAAAAGAGATTTAATGAGAGCAATTTTTGTAAATTGTTATCTTCTCAAAAGAAATACAAAATCACAGTGGATGTAGCTCTTATTTGATAGAGTAAACCACTATAAAGTTCCTTGTGTTGGTTGTCTATGCATGATTTAGTTAACACACAAACACACATATTCAACAAATCCTCATACGTTCACTACACACAGGCCGGTAATCTAAAGGGAAATCAAGAGGTAACCCGGCCAGTTTTTGTTGGCGAAATTTGACCGTCAACAAGTTCCATTACAACTTCCAAGGAAAAAACACATAGACAATTGTCATGCATTCTTACGATGCCTCCAATCATTAAACATATATTGTGCTATAGTATTCTTCCACCCAGTCCACTCCTTTGAAGGCTCAACGGCTATTATCAAATCATCATTGTCTTCTACTTCTTCATCTTTTTCATCATTCTCACACTCATCTTTTGGTATTGGATCAGGAACGTCATTAGGCATTTCGCGCCTAATAAAATTATGTAACAAACAACATGCCAAGATAATGCGATTTTGAGTTTTAATTGGAAAGAACGATGGACAACAAAGAATCGCCCAACGATTCTTAAGTACACCAAAACATCTCTCAATCACATTCCTAGCATGTGAATGTTTCATATTAAAATACTCTTGTGCATTCCTAGGTTGTGTTCCATCTTTCCATTCCTTTAGATGGTACCGTTGGCCACGAAATGGAGCAAGGAATCCATTACAATTGGTGTATCCAGCATCAACAAGATAGTAACATCATGTTAAAAGAATTGATAAATATAGATTTAACATTTTGTAAATGTAACAACGAAGGATGTAACAAAGAACGCGTAAACTACTTTACTAGTAACAAACAAACTGAATTAAGTTTTTATGTTCAATAACGTTTAATTAATCTAACCGTCTAAGAAAGCAAAGTATAAGCTCAGAACAATCCACTAATCAGACTTATATAAATAAAGACTCATTCTTTGATTTTACCGCCTCTGTGTAGAATAACTTGATGGCCTTATTCAGTGAGTACCACTCGTCTTCAAATGGCAGTATACTCTCCCCTGAGAGCTGGAAAAACGATCTCAATAAACTAACTTTATCTGAAAATTTTCTCTATAATACCCGTGCAATGGTGAGCAGACTTGAGCTCTATTTATAAGACTTGAATTCCGTATCTTCACGTTATCACAAGCCAAGTCAAATTCAAATCATCTTCAAATTATCTCCACGTTTTTAACTGCTTCATTATCTCCATATTTTAAACTTCAACTAGATCAAATCCTTCAAGATAATTCTTCTAGTTTAATTCGGATTCTTCTCATATTCAAATCCGAATTCCTGCAGCAAGATAATTACTTGTTCTTCACGTTTGAGAAACTGCAGCACTTTGAATTCCAAATTCAAATCAACACCAAATCTTCAACCGCAACATTATATTTATCTGCAGCGTCTTTTAAATCTTAAAAACTGTGCAATACATTATCTCTTGATTTATCAAACACCTGCAGCAAACTTGGATTCAAAGTAATCTTCCACATCCTAACCGCCACAATCTGTATCAAACTGTTTCTGCATTAAAATCTTCAACCTGTTTTTTATTCTTTTTAAACGTTGCTAATAAATTGTCAACTAACAAAAACCTAACAGGTTTTGTTTTGTCCTAATTTGTTGGCTGAGAGGCTTCTTTGATTTCTGAGAATAACCCAAAGATGCTAGCTAGTTTAAAGTGTTATATATAAATAATTATTTCTCTTTTTTTTGGGGGGGAATTTTACGCTACCATTCCTAAACCTTTTAATAAGTTGCAGTTTAGTTACTAACTTTATTTTTAGTCAATGAGTGATTGAATTTAATCCCTTAGCATATTTGGCCTAAAGTTATTAGGCCTCGTTCATTTCACGGATTCGAGTTGAGATATGATATTTTTTGAGAGTTTTTTACTGTAGCAGAAAAAGTTAGATATGACATTTTTTGAGAATTTTTTACTATAAAAATCTAAAATTAAAAACTCAAATCGGTGAAATGAATGAGACTTAAAAAACTTAAAGTTTCAAACTACACAGTCAAAATAAATTAAGGTCCATAATAAGGTTATTCTTAAAGAATCTAACAGCCCCGAGAAAAAAAAAGATCAAAAGGATCTTATGATGATTTCTAGATATGAAAGTGGTGGTAAGTCATGATGACTTTTGATTCGTGCTGGAAAAGTAATGTTATATATATATATAATTATTTCTCTTTTGTTTTTGGAATTTTACGCTACCCGTCACTTTTTAATAAGTTGCAGTTTAGTTACTAACTTTATTTTTAGTCAATGAGCGATTGAATTTAATCCTTCTAGGCATATTTGGCCTAAAATTACTAAAGAACTTAAGTTTCAAACTAAACAATTAAAATAAATTAAGGTCTAAACCATCACCATCAAAAGGTTATTCTTAAATAATTTAACTGTTAGGTATTTTTATTAGTTGGCAATTTATTAGTAATTTTATAAAAATTTAAAAAACAGGTCCAAAAAGAGAAGAAGATTCAGAATCAGATTTGAAGTTAAAGTTACAGATTTTGTTGAGTTGAGATTTGAAGAGATAATGATAAAAATTTGGTCAAAGAAAAATAAAATAATGGTTGAGATTTGGAGAGATAAAGATAAGATCCTGATCAAAAGAAGATAAAGCTTTAGTTATTTGAATTTAAATGGGAGATAAAGCTTACATAAAGATCAAGTTGTTATCAGATTTGAATTCTTGACTTAATCCGATTATTGTTTGGAGTTGTTCAAAATTAGAGCTTGCGGATAACGTTTACAAAAGAATATTTAAAATCAAATCAAGCTTGATGTATTACGTGAAGCATGAGAGGTTTACATGTGATAAACATATATTGTTAATGTTGGAAGTGAAAGGAGCTTGGAAAAGAAGGCCACGGGTGAGGTAAGATAGATTGGATTATGTGCTATAAAGGTGATGGTGGATGAGAAGGTTAAATCTAAATTCAAAGTTTGAAAGGATAATTAATTCGAATTTGATAGTTTGCTGCATAATTCAAATTGGAGATTGAAAAGGTAACATGAAGATATTTTAGAGTCTATATAGGAGAAAGAATAATTGAGATAATAGAGATCTTATTGAGAGCGGATTTGAATGAGATTCTCTTCACTTTATTTAAAGGCTTTGTTTCAGAGCATATGGGAGTACGAGTTTAATTGAATATTTTTATAAAAGAGTCTGTGAGTTTTTGTGAGCCTAGTGCGCTATTGAGATCGTCCTTCGGGTGAGGAATTTGTTACTTTCGGGAGGAAGCTCTGCCGGATGAAGGGAGTTCGCCAGGTGAATAGAAGACATGTGGTGTACGCTAAATAATCACTGTGGAGATTCGTCACAGCGGCGTCATTGTCTAGGAGGGAATCCTTGAGTGAATACGTCCGTCCGGTGTCTGTAATTTTTGGAATATAGTGAACTATTTACTGTCTGGGCATGGCCCCGCAGATGTAGGTGTGCGCACCGAACTGCGATGTCATATTGTGTGTTCTTTTGATTTCTGCACGTGATTCTTCTTGAGCAACTGTACGTAATTAACCCGGATCTTAATTAATTAAGTCGTGTTCCAAACAGTGTTCCAACATCATCTGGAACACCATACGTAGCATCAGATCTAAAAAGTGGTATCAGAGC
>NW_010359540.1:68581-87644 GCF_000414095.1 Morus notabilis
CCATAAGTTCGGTGAGATCTTGGAGAGTTGATCTGTTATGTTTGGAATGGATTTTCTAAAGGAATGAGGTTCAATTGCACGTCTCCCTCTGCTCAATGGTTCAAATTATTCATACTGAAAGGTCCGGATGAAGACTTTCATCAAGGCTCAAGATGAGAAGGCATGGTGTGCTGTTTTGAATGGTTGGAATCATCTAGTAACTAAAGATGCAGAAGGAAAAAAGATTATAAAACCTGAAGGCTCCTAGAATAGTGATGAAGACAAGTTGGTCATCTACGACTCTCGTGCTCTCAATGCAATATTCAATGGAGTTGACATTAACCAATTCAAGATGATATCTACATGTGAATTGGCAAAAGAAGCATGGGAGATTTTAGAGATTGCTCATGAGGGAACCGCCGCCGTCAGACAATCCAAATTGAATATTCTAACAACCAGGTTTGAAAATCTTCGAATGCATGAAAATGAAACTATTTTTGAATTTAATTCACGGTTGTGTAATATAGGTAATGAATCTTTTGCTCTTGGTGAAAAAATTCCCGAGGCAAAATTTTTCAGCAAGACGTTGAGATCGTTACCACAAAGTCACTGCTATTGAAGAGGCAAAAAAAACTGAGACTATGAGACTTGATGAATTTATGGGATCACTGAGGACATTTGAAATGAACCTGAGTCAAACTAAGAAGGGGAAGGGGATTTCTCAGGGGATTACTTTCCAAGCCGAAGTGGAAGATAATGTTGAATAAGAAGATGAAGACTTAGCGGAGTCGCTTGCTCGATTAACTAAAAATTTCAACAGGGTGATGAAGAAGTTCAACGAGAAGAACTAAACTCCAACTTTCAACAACTCCAACAATTTTCAGAAAAATAAGAGAGCTATAAATTCCTCCAATGATAAGAAGAAGAATATGGAAATTCAATGTCGGGAGTGCGACGGTTACGGTCGCATTCAGTTTCAGTGTTCTAACACTCTCAAGAAGAGGAAGAAATCTCTCAACGTCATATGGAGTGATGAGGATTCTGAAGGCAACCAGGAAGATGATGATCATGTGAACAACTATGTTGCGTTCAATGTTTACTAAGATGTTCCAAACTGCAGTGTTACAGATCGTGTGACAGCTCTTGTTGCAACATCATCTGCAACACACTCTGGAAAACCAGAAGAAAACATAGATTTTTTAGATTCTGACGGTTCCAGTCATGGTGAAGAACTGACTGAGGAGACAATCCAAAAGGCATATGAAGCCATGTTCAACAAATGGGTTTTGGTGGTTAAAATGAATAAGTCTTTGCGGGAGTGAGTCGATGAGCTTATTAAAGAGAAGGATGTGCTTAATAGGGTTGCTGTAAACTATGAATTTCAGGCTGTTGAAAAGGAGAAAAAGCTGTAGGAGACAAGAGCTAAATTAGAGTACACTTAAAAGTCATTGAAGATGATGAATTCCAGCACCATAGAATTGGATCACATTCTCTCGATAGGAAAAGCGAATGGTGATCGACATGGCCTTGGCTATACTGGTGAGAGCTCAACGTCCAAGACAGTGTCTGTGAAAGAGAGGACTACCTCTAAACTTCTTCCAGTAAGAAAGTTACTATCTCATCCTCTCAACATAGAAGGTTTGTCCCCACATGCCATTACTGCGGTTTACCTGACCGCATAAGACCGAGATGTTATAAGTATTTAAATGCATTGAAGAGAGGTATGTTTATTAATCTACCAAATTTCGTAAACTCAAAGAAGACACATAACGTGAAGATTGATGTGAAAATAATTTTCTAGACGTGTGTGGGTAAGGAAATCTGATTTGAGGTGTCATAAGGCTTATACTTCTTTCGAAGCATGCACTAATGATTGTGGGTGTAGTGATGTTGGTTGCACTAAGCGATTGACAAGTGTTAAGAGCATTATACATAGGAGAATGCTACATTCAAGGGGAGTAAGACACATAGTAGATTTAGGGGGAGTAAGCTACAGAGATCAGTGCGTTCATAGATATCTAGTGCGAAGTGTTGCATCGAGTGTTCCAATAAGTGTTACAACATGATCTGCGATATAAGTTGATGAAGACGCTTCTAGGGTGTGAATTTTTTTATTTTTTTGTGTCTTTGGCTTATTTTTGATAAAAAGGGGGAGAACAAAGTAATTTTATATATATTTTTGTCGTTTTTGAATTTTTTAGGATCTCTTGTTAGTTTTGCCAAACAATGCCAAAGGGAGAGATTGTTATGTATTTTTATTAGTTGGCAATTTATTGGCAATCTTGTAAAAGTTCAAAAGACAGGTTCAAGAAGATTTCGTATTGCAGAAGAAGATTCAGAATCAGATTTGAAGTTAAAGTTGCACATTTTGTTGAGTTGAGATTTGAAGAGATAAGGATAAAATCTTGGTCAAAGGAAAATAAGACAATTGTTGAGATTTGGAGAGATAAGGATAAGACCCTGGTCAAAGGAAGATAATGCATTAGTTATTTGAATTTAAATGGGAGATAAAGCTTACATAGAGATCAAGTTATTTTCATATTTGAATTCTTGGCTTAATCCGATTATTGTTTGGAGTTGTTCAAAATTAGAGCTTGCGGATAACGTTTACAAAAGAATATTTAAAATCAAATCAAGCTTGATGTATTACGTAAAGCATGAGAGGTTTACATGTGATAAACATATATTGTTAATGTTGGAAGTGAAAGGAGCTTGGAAAAGAAGGCCACGGGTGAGGTAAGATAGATTGGATTATGTGCTATAAAGGTGATGGTGGATGAGAAGGTTAAATCTGAATTCAAAGTTTAAAAGGATAATTAGTTCGAATTTGATAGTTTGCTGCATAATTTGAATTGGAGATTGAAAAGGTAACGTGAAGATATTTTAGAGTCTATCTAGGAGAGAGAATCATGGAGATAATAGAAATCTTATTGAGAGTGGATTTGAATGGGATTCTCTTCATTTTATTTAAAGGCTTTGTTTCAGAGCATATGAGAGTACGAGTTTAATTGAACATTTTCATAAAAGAGTCTGTGAGTTTTTGTGAGCCTAGTGCGCTATTGAGATCGTCCTACGGGAGAAGGATTTGTTGCTTTCGGGAGGAAGCTCTACCGGTCGAAGGGAGTTCGCCAAGTGAATAGAAGACATGTGGTGCACGCTAAATAATCACTGTGGAGATTCGTCATAGCGGCGTCATTGTTTATGAGGGAATCCTTGAGTGAATACGTCTGTCTGGTGTCTGTAATTTCTGGAACATAGTGACCTGTTTACTATCTGGGCGTGGCCTCGCAGATGTAAGTGTGCGCACCAAACTATGATATCATATTGTGTGTTCTTTTGATTTCTGCACTCTATTCTACTCGAATAAATGTACGTAATTAACCCGGATCTTAATTAATTAAGCCGTGTTTCAGACAATATTTCAATATCATCTAGAATACGAGACATAACATCAAATCTAACACTAACAACCCAAAAAAAAAACTTATGATATGAAAAAGGTGGTAAGTCATGATGACTTTTGATTCGTGCTGAAAAAGTAATGTTAGGTATGGAACACTTTCAAATTTCTTATTTAGACTCGTATTTTTACACTTCTACATGTACGCGTCACTTTATGAATATTGTGCGGTTATATATCACAGGGAAAAGAAGTGCAGACTTTAAATATTTAAACTTGGGATTTTTTTATTTTTTTTTACACAAGTTCCCAAGGATGGGATAAGTCTAGAAGTTCTCCTTGTGGAAGTGGAAGTGAGTTGAATCTGAGCTAAATTCTTGGCTGAGCTTCTTCAGTTGTTTGGCCACTACAGGCGTTCCACAGTAGAATACACCTGAAATAATTGAATCCACAAGTAATCACAAAGTGAAACTAAAAACAATAACAGTCAACTATAAAAAGTTCTTTAAATCATTTTCTGGCATCTTTTTTTTTCCTTTGTTTTTTTTTTTTTTACACTGATATAATTCACTGGAGAAATCAGTATCGTGGCATTTTTACCTATTTGAGAAGATTCATGAGTAGTTGCTATTTGACCAAACACTCTAGGCCAATCCGGTCTTGCAAAATGTGTTCTTATCTGTTGCATGCAATTTACATCATGTAATTATTAAGGATACATAATGATAAGTGATTAATGAATTTTACAATGCTAGTTGTGCTTAATGAAATATACCCGGCTTTCTGAGACAACATCAAGACCATTCTTCTCTTGTTGTAGCTTTTGGATCATGGCAACAAGGGCAGATCTTGCATCTCCTTCTTCATGTACACAAGTCAAGTGGTTGTGCATTTCTATTATATGCTGCAAAATATTGAAGAACCAGCAAAAGATTTTACCAGTTAGTTTATTGCGTGTTATAGCTTAGATAAATTAGCAACCAGAGTGTTCTGAGTTACGAAACCTACATCGTGATCGTGCTCCGCTATGTCATCCATGACTCCTTTGAACCATTCAAAGGATTCTTGTTCCTTTGTCACCCAATAGAAGTATACTCTTTTAGGACCTATTTTGTTTGATTCTTCTGATGACTGACTGCCCTTTAAGCCCTGCACAAAAGTTCCCCTTTGTAAGTAAATACCACAAAGTGGTATAAACAAACTTCCAACAAAAGATATTATCCTATTCATTGCCTTTTGACTTACAGATTCAGGGTCATTTGCTTTTATGTTGTTTAGAACATCTTTTATAATGCTGACAAATGGAGTTGCTCCAATTCCGAGACCTACGAGCAAGAGGATGTCATACTTGTTGAAATCCTGTGATGGCGCTCCGAATGGTCCCTTGATGCGAATTTCTGGATAACTGCTAGTAGAAATAGAACATATTCAAAATACAATGCCAAAGATTGAAAACTCTAGTGCCTCTTATCTAAGATTCTGCTCACCCTGCTTTTTGTTGTTCGTATTTGGAAAAGGCTTTGGTTTCCAACCGAACGAGGTTTCCTCTCTTTGTTTGCATATTTTCCTGCTCCAATGCCTGCATTTCTTTGACTTAGTGTGATGAAGTTATATAAGCAAAACACAATTTGAGCCATATTCTCCGGTATAGGCATTATAGAGTTACAAGCATATCACCTTCTCAAATATTTCTCTGAGCTTTCTAGTCCAATCCCCTAAGGATTTTATGTGGACACTCAAGTAATCATCTCCGGGCGCAGAAGTGATGGAGAAGGGATGCCTGAAGCATGTAACACATCCGCTCGTGTTAGTTAAGATCGCGGTAAGATCAAATTTCTAGTCATATGCAGTAAACATGCGGTTCATACCATTCAAAACTAGATATATTTAGACATTTGACAAAAAGGTACATTCCACTTTCGTATTTGAATCCTGGAGGTTTGCTCATGTACAGTGCTACTGCTGAACCCTTCCCTTTGTATACTACAGCCTGCGGTGTTCAAGGAATATGATGAGTTTGATTCAGTTTTTGTGAAACTTTTCAAACAAGTAACCACAGAAAAAAGCAGCTTCGACTGACCTTTCTAATAACAACCGGATCGTCGCCTTCATTAAAGTGTGAATAAATCCTTTCAGCTGCATAGATCAAGACAGGGACAGCGATGTACATCCAGGTCTGCAAAAAAAATAAATAAATAACAATTTAATTTCAGCATCACTCTCAGTTGATAATCATCACATAGCAACAATTAGACATATTTCTTAAGTACTGTATTGGAGATTTCTGTTTTTACAATTTTATGTCTTCATAAAGTCACACTGCATGGAAGTGGCAACGTACCGTTTTCTTGGTCCAGTCGTCAGTGAGAAGCAGAAAGGTGCCATGTAAGAGAAGGAGAATATACACCAAGATCAGCAAATGATGTGCATACCAAAAGGAATTGAAGCCCGCCAAATGGTGGAAAGGCTTTGGCAACTTGATGGCACTTTTCCTAAACGACTGAAGTGCCAGAGTGAAGACAAAGGCCATTATAACAACCATCAGAACCCCGGTTATGCCGGCAACGCTTCCTAGCAGGTCCAGGTAACTCGGCTGCTTGTAGTCAAAACTTGACCCCAAAATGCTCATGAACTTTTCTTTTGGGGCTGAAACCAATTTAGGAATGTCACAAGTAAGGTGCATCAGAACATGCACAAGAACCCCAGTCACTATTCCAATGGCTATTAACTTGTGAAATTCCAAGTTGTCATCAAAAGGGATTATGTTGCTGAGAAATGATGATCTGAGTTTCGTGAGAGTTCTCCTACAAACTGGGAAGAGAATGAGGGCCATGTTAAGCTTGAGAGTCTCGGCGGAGCCCTTTGCAAAGCAAAGGCATGGACCCATGATTTGGTAAGCCCCTTTGTTCTTATATTGATAGTACTTCCAAAGAAACAGGCCTAAGTTAATGGACAGCCAAAGAGTTATAATCCATATTCTCTTCCAATTTTCATGGATGAGATTCTGAGATGTGGAGAAGAACATGGCCAAACGTGTTCTTTGTTTCCTAGGAGTCTTGGTTTTTTCTTCAGAGTCAACCATTCCCCTCAGTAGAGCTGCTAACTGTGACATCTGCGAGAAAAAAGGATAAACAAATAAACAAGAAGATGATGCTGAATAAGAACAAACGAATGCAGCCAAATAAAAATCACCTTTATATAACCAAGACCATCAGGATCAAGCTTTTCCATGATCAGAGCTGCATGTGAAGCTGCTTGCTTTTTAAGATTGGCCAACTTGTTCGCCGAGGCACTCAGATATATAGCCTTTTTTTTTCAGAATTCAAATTCATAAGAAACAGAACAAGAAAGAAAGAAAGAAAGAAAGAAGAACGCCACAATTTTTGGTAATTCTCTTGTTTATCTCACCCTCTTGACCTCTTCCTCTGAGAGCTGCCCATCTCCATTCTTGTCACACCTAAACAAAATTCACTAATGTCATCATCATTTCCTTCAAAAAAAAAAGAAAAAGAAAGAGAGTCTGTGTTCTTTTCATAAGCTTGAGTGAAAAACTCGAGCTGAAGTTCAAGTTTTTGGTGAGAGAAAAATACTATAGCAAAAAGGTTGAATTGTGATTCAAACTGTGAAAAGAAAGGATCCTTCGTAATTTGCTCACATGTCAAAGAATATCTGCAGACGATGTTCAAGGTCTTCACTAGTGATGTCGTCCCAAAACTTCTTGAGGTCCTCCAAAGTAATACCGTCAACTGCTGATATGATCCAACGCCTGGCCAAAGCATCATACAATCCTTCTGCAAAACCTTCCGACTCTTCTCCCATTCCTTCAGAAACACAAGCTCCATAAAACTTTCAAAAAAAAAAAAAAAAGAAAGAAAAGGGTCAAATGGGCAATTATTATGTTTTCTAAATTACCAATGCAGGGTCCAAAATGCTCCCTATAGAGTCTGCCATCAACTGCATGCTTGGTGAAGTTCTTCTCAACGGATTTCCAAGCTTCAGCTTCCTTCCCCTTGTGAGTGCTACGAAGAAAATGTAGACTCATTTTTTTTTTCTCAAGCAATAAATTATTACACTCAAACTCACTTCAATATATATATATATATATATATATATATATATCTATATATATTGTATATCTCTGTGTGTGTGTGTGTATAGAACACTAAACAGTGCACTAATTGCTTATGAACCTATGTAATTTGCTTGTCAATGGCTGCTGGTAGCCATAAACTTTGAACATTGATGATTTATATCAAGCCTTTGTTACCTTTTATATCCCTTTTATGCTATAGTATGGTTATAGTCAGTCTTTTTATTTATTTTATTTTATTTTATTGGTGGAATGGCTATAATCAGTCTTTCTTTATAGTAGATAGGATTAAATTTTTAAAAGGAATCAGACCAAGTTGAAGTTGATTAATCAAACCGTGATATATTTGTAAGTTTGTATTTACCATCAATCACGTCTTGCTCTTGACTTTATTTACCAACAATCGTAATAAATTGTCACTCTTCGTTTCATTAAAAAAAAAAAAAAAAATGTTACTACTTGTCGTTTGTCCTCTTGTTTTGTTTTTACGTTTTTCTTTTTCCCTCATGTTGTCTATTTTTTTTCACCGATCATTTTTTGTTGCTTGTCGTTTTGAAATTTTCACGTCCTTCATTTTCTGTTATTTGTTTTCCATTTAATACCAATGCGGGAAATTTCACTCTTATTTATTTTATTTTATAACTAATAACTCACTGCTCTTTTATACAATTAAAAAAAAAAGAAAATTTAGATGGTTAAAAAAAAAATAGTCGTAAAATAATAAAGTTTTAATTTGCGCTTATTCCACGTCACGTCTGGTAAGTGGCAAACATGTTGGACCGGCACTGCCCTATCTTTTGCTTCGATTTTAAATATTTTATACAATAAAAATTACGAGGAAGATTTTATCATTGATATCTGATATCGTGGTTTTGCTCTCTCCATAATGCTTTCTTCCAACAAAAATATATATACATATATTTATTTTCTAACGGTTTTATTACGTCATCATGATGACCGTTGCTAAGCAATGTAGCGTTTTTTTTTTTAATTATTATCCTTGGTTTTTTTCTTGACCATGTGTTATGCATGGCAAGTAGGAACATCACATAAAGTGTTTTTCCACGCCCAAACAAAGAAGGCGGGAATAATAAGGGATCAAGGTGTAAGTTCACGATTTGAGGAGCCAAGCATTACAGTGCTCTAAAGTCTCTTTTACTGTTATGAAGCTGTGAAGCACTGATTGCCATTATCTTTGTCCATGACCAATAATTGTTAGAGGTTGCTTTTTCAACTTGAAAATGCTTTTCTAAGGTCATAAAGGGACTTTTCTTAAAGCATTCTTACTTGTGTTCTTTCCCAATCTAAAAAGCTTGAAATAATAAGTTGGATAAATTGTCACATTCCATTAGAGGAGTAGCAACAAATAAACCAAGAGTCACGGGCATTATAATTGATGTATTTTTCTTGCGGAACCTAATTGTTATCGTTCCTCTTTTTTTATGGGGTATTTTACAAATTTGCTCCTTTAATTTGTAGGATTTTAGTAACTCCCTTTTTGAATTTTTAATTTCCGTTATTTACCCTCTCAATTTGTAAAATGGTTATAATGTCTCCCATTTTCTTAAATTTTTTTCGGATTTTTTTGCTAGATTTAATCTTTTAAAGGATTAAAGTTATGGAATTGAGAGATTTATGTTACATTTGAATTGAAATGTTAAAAAAATTTCGTCAAACGTGCTTTTACGATACCAAATTAACACAACCATAATCAAAATTGAGCATACTGTAACAGTTTTATAAATTAAAGAGGCAACTTATAAAATTAAAAGTTTAAGGGGTAAATTGGTGAAAGGTAAATGTGAAAGTCGCCCTTGTTGGTGACACCGAACCTCATTAGTTGTTAGAGATTATTCAGTGCCAGCCTAATTGAACCATGCTGATAAACGATTTAGAAATGATCAACCAATTATATATAATAGATGTGTCTCGATAATTGATATAATTAAACTATTAGAAACCTTTGAAATGTTACCCTTGTACGAATGGACAAAATATTTTTCCTCGTTTCTTCTTATCCTCTTGTTATAATTTATTATTGCACCTCACTTTGAAGTGTGTGTGTGTGTGTGTGTGTGTATATATATATATATATATATATATGTAGATGGAAAGATGTGCATCGAGATATGGCCAGTTGTGAATGAAAACGACATCACTTTCAACTAATAAAAAATCATAAGGACAACATTATATTATTAGTATCATTATATTATAATCTTGTCATTTTTTAGGGATGTTATTATTTATCATACAAGAAGATATATATACAAATAAAATTTCTTCCATGTTCGCGACTTTGATGACGAAAATGACAGCGCATATCATCATACGTTCACATGTTAAATCCTTAAGAATGTGAACTCTAGGTCTAAATCTCGTCACAATTATCAGGCAAATTGAAACTATTATTTTTCCAATTAAACAACATATGTACGTCGTTCTCAATTTGAAACGAGGATATCCTTTATGCAGTCTTAGTCTTAGTGGACGTTTGATTCATAGATTCATAATCATGATTCAAAATTATTCTCGTTTTACGTGTATTTTTTATGAGAGAAAAACACTATAAAGAACCATGAATCATGATTCAAAATCAGAGACGAATACAGAAAACAAACGTCCTCTTATATTCTTTGTTAGTTGGGCTCGAAGAACATCGTAATATTATATTTTAGCAAAATTGAGAACATTCATATTTTTTTTAGGTGGGTTATCACTCTAATTGTTTCTCTATACAATAAATTTCTTCTCTGTATGTATTTTCGGCTAATTTCAACACCCAACTAATAGTTTTTTACTTAATTTTTCTTTTCTAAACACCCGATTAGTTCTGTTGCCCAGCTAATTTCAACACCCAACTAATAGTTTTTTACTTAATTTTTCTTTTCTAAACACCTCATTAAATCTGTTCCAGATGAGAGGAAAAGTGAGAGAGAAGATTTACACTTGATAAGGTATTAGACTTCTATTTTAAAAGATTAACATGTTTAAGTGAGGTGACCTAATATCCTTATATGGCTGTGATTGTGTTTGTATTTAGACTATTTAGGACTTGAGTATTTTACCCTAAACACACACCCCCGCAAGATGGTGCTCCGTTAAGAGTCCCTAATTTTATATTTTTTATGGATCGAAGCAATGAGCTCTGATACCATATTAGAGTTTGAGAGAGATGAGAAGAAAAGTGAGAGAGACGAATTGCACTTCATAAGGAGTATTAAGCTTCTATTTTAAAGGCTAATTTATTTAAGTGGGGTGACCAATATTCTCATATAACTGTGATTATGTTTGTATTTAATTAAACGTTTGTTTCTTGTATTCATCTATGATTCTGAATTATGATTCATGATTCTCTATAATATTTTTCTCTCACAAAAAATACACGTAAAACGAGAATGGTTTTAAATCATGATTCCATGAACCAAATTATTTGAGACTTGCATATTTTACCCTTAACATAAAGCACCCTTTGTATTAATTTATTTTCTAGTACCCATTTGCAGAAAGATTTTGACTGTAATTACGTTAACAAGAGGCTTTCTAACGGTAAATTTTGACACGGTTTCAAAGGTTTATGATAAAAGTTTTCTCTGTGATGAACATCATTGATCCTTTTGGTTATAAAGATTAGTTTGGCTAGGAAATAGGAATGCATGCTTCTAGATGCTCATTTGTGTTATAATATATACTAGGCCCATACATATAAATTAAAGGAAAATAGTAGAAAATAAGTCAATATGAAAAGCTTAAGAAAGTATATAGGCTAATTTTTCGTTATAGAAATTAATAGGCCATAATTTGTCAAGTTATTATTTATAACCAGATAAGTTATGGACAAACTTGTCAAGTTATGGTTCATAGTCAGACAAGTTATGGACAATTATGGACAATAACTTGTCAAGTTATTATTCATAACCAGACAAGTTATAGATGAAAACAGTAATTTGGCCTATTTATTAACTTATGTAAACTATTAGCCTATTAATTTTAATTCATCTCAAGTCTTGACCTATTTCTCTCTTTTTCCCTAAATTAAATACATATGAAGTCTATGACTGTAGTTGAGGATCTATAATCTACTATGAAATCCATGCTGACCAAAACGAATATTTCAGTAGTTAATTCTAGAGATACCAATACCTACAGAATCCAAACTTCGTAAAAAAAAAAAAAAAAAAAAGATTTTTATGTATTAGTATCATCCTTTTGGCGGAAGGTCGACATGGAAAAGGTGTTTTGGAATTCATTTGTGCCAATTGCATTTTTTTAGGATTCCCTTCTAAATATTCCGTGAGAAATGTTAATATCGTTATTTTAATCACTTTTTTTGTCACTTTCTGTATTTATTATTTAATATGTGAACTCTATATTCACAATAAATAAATAAAAATGACGAAAAGAGTTACTAAATGGGTGATATTAACATTTCTATTATACTTTTTTGACGTTATCAATATCATCATGCAAAAAAGGCCATGTTAATGCAGTCACACAAGCCCATTTTGTAGGATTCTCTTCTGGATTGTACCTTTCAGCGGACATTCAACATGCAATAAAGGTTCTTCAAATGCGTTTGTCCCATGTGCACTTTTTAATTTTTCCCACCAAATATCTCTGCTATAAAAGGGTTTTTTTTTTTTTTTTTTTTTTTTTTTTTTTTTTTTTTTTCTCTCTCTGCTGTTGCACTATCAGCAGTGAAAATTCTAGTAGTCGTTTCACTAATTTTTTTTAATGGTCTGGTTTGTGAGAGTGTATGATACAAAAATGCTCTCACTTGTAGATTAGAACATATGTTAAAAGAGTCCACTTTCAACGCTGGAATAAAACATTCTCTACCATAATGGTAGATTTAAAGAAAGAAAAGAAAAAAAAATAAAAATAAGGTAGAATTTGATATTGTCATCAAAATGGCAGTCCATAGGCGTTAGGAAGACATCAAATGTGAAACTGATCTAACACATTTTAAAAGTCTAATTTGACTTAAAAATGAACCTATTAAGTCTTGGATCTTTCCATTTATATAAATCATTTCACATTTTCATCGACTTGTTATGTTGGACAACACACATCCATTTTTTTCAATAATCTCCTCCTCATGTGTATGTTCACCGAGCTCCCCTCAAACTAAAATTTCTAGCAAACGGCACATCCAAGCATCACACTCCAAACGGGAGCCAACTTGAGCATGGGAAAATAACTGAAACCGTGCAAGTCCACCAAATACTCCACCATCCGCACCTGCAACAACACCAACTGCAGGAACACCAACTTTCCACAGGAGGTAACGTGAGAACTGCAACCGAATGTGATTGCTTGGCCCATACGAACCTGGCTCTGATACCACTTGTTAGGGAGACATCACGTGTGAAACTGACTCAACACACTTTAAGAGCCAAACTTAACTCAAAAGATTAACCTATTAAGTCTTGGATCATTCCATGTATATAAATTGTTTCACATAATTCTCATTTACTTTTTATGTAAGACAATAGACACATGCACTTTTCTCAATAATAGGACTCCCCACAAGGCCCTTTATGTATCAGATGCCTTTTGTCCAAACCCCAAAAAAGGTTTAGCAAATACAATAAGGGACGTTTGTTTCATATATTCGTCTCTGATTCGGAATCATGATTCATGATCTCTACAGTGTTTTCTCTCACAAAAAATACACGTAAAACGAGAATGATTCTGAATACATAAACTAAATGTCTCTTCCTCACCATTACTGTTCATTTGTATATTTTGTTGTTTATTTTTCTCTTTTCTAAACGGAATAATTACTTTCAAAAATTGACATAGATCCCGGGCTGATAAGCGTTATAATATGAGCATGGACTTTAGGTTGTCATATGATACATTATGATCCTCTAAAATCATCATGGTCACTCCTCGTCTTTCAACTATCTCCTCATGCACTAGCCTCTCGACAAGAAGGTACGATCACAAGATTATCTTTGAGAAGATGTTTGGGTGCCCTAGTGTAACGACCCATCTTTTCATACCGTTATTAAGCATGCTTAAACTTAATTAACTAAGTATGTTATCATAGCATTACATTAAACCGTGTGTTTTACTCCGGAAATACACGCCGTTGCGCATTCAAAAAATTGATTATTGCTTGCCTTATAAGCCTCCTAGTTACATGAGCTTCTGAAATGCACCTTGATGAGGAAAAATTCATTATCGTAAATCGTGATTAAATTACGATTTAGACATGAATTTCTCCGGACCTTACACAGTTACTCTTTTCCATGAGGCATAAGATTCAAGGCATGCATGTTTTTTGCGCCTCATGGTGAGCGCACCTCAAGACGAGTCTTAAATTGCATAATTGTAAACCATGCACACCACAGTACAATCACATGATGTAGATGGAAAAAAAAAAAAAAAAAAAAGTTAATCTCATAAATCGTTTCTTTTTATTTTTTTACTCTAACTAATTAAGGGAAGGATTAACTAAAAACAAGGCAATAAGATAAGGAATTAACATAAGAAATATGGAGTAGTTATAGGAAATTGACAATACAAACCTATAAAAAGTCTGATAAGGTCTTATGATCATGACAGATATAAATATTTTTGTTAAATGCAAGATAGTCTTGATTGCTATTTTTACTCTCACTTGAGAGACACAAAGCCGTGAACGTTACCGTCGGTGTAGTATGCAGACGGGAAGACTTTCATTCTTGTATTTCTCAGTAGATTACCGTTCATTTGCAAGATAGTGAGTAAAAACAATTTAGTTTTCCTTTTAGAAGTAGCCAAGTAGGTAATAGAGAAGCAATAATAACGACGACGAGAAAAAAAACAACGTATAAATCCTTCACAATGGCAAGGCTTAAGGTTATAACTTACGTGTATTTCTGTCAAGACTTACATTTACAATCTCTAATGTGGTTGCTTCTGAACTTTCACAAGTCATGCAAGTTCATTAAACCATGTTACTTTGGTTACAACCACTAAGGAATGACGTGACTATATTGTATTGTGATGAAATTATTTGTAAGGGAAATCATCACAAATAACCTTTTTTGTTCTGACAGTGATGATTACAAATTTTAGGAAATGGAAATTATATTGGCACTGCCAATATTTATTAAGGCATTCTTTTCTTAATTAATTTTTCTTATTAAATCTACCCTTTTAAGTGAAAGGATATAGTATATCATGCATCGTATACCCCTTTTAAAGATTCCTTTTTAGTAGAACTTCTCACCTAGAGATTTATTTTTTTCCTTCTTTTTTGAGAATTTAGCCTAAAGAATTAATGTCTTGAGAATTGCAGCCATTAAGAGGTATATGACCTTAGCATTTTCCCCCAAACTTTATTAATAGATTTAGTTATTCAGAATCTTAGCAAATTTCCAAATCATCGGGGTTTGAAGAACTGATAAATGCCTGAAATATGAAGCAGTCATCAATTTTGCACTTTATTAAGTAAAATAGTTTATAATTAGAGTGAAAAACGAGGTTAATATTTGGATTCCAAATTTTTGCACATTATATGTATATTTTGCACTTTATGAATGTACAGTGGTCTATGACCACCCAAACAAAAAAACAAGTAGAAGGGTTAAAGTTCAAAAATGGAGAACTCTTTTTCCACTCAAGTTTCCAAGTATGGGATTGATTAGTCTAGAAGTTCTCCTTATGAAAGTGGAAACGAGTTGATGAATTTAAACTAAACTCTTGGCAAAGCTTCTTCAATGGTTTGCTCAATGTAGCACTTCCACAGTAGAAGACACCTGCAAATTATAAGAATCAAAGGGAAATCAATGACAAGACCAATCTTATTATATGTTCTTTAACGGATTTCTTAGCATCAAATGTTGTTTAGACTTGTGTAATATACCTATTCGAGAAGATTGATGAGTACTTGCCATCTGAGAAAACACTTTCCGCCAATTGGGTCTTGCAAAATGAGTTCTTATCTGTTGTAATTCACATGTTAGAAAAGAAAACAAAAGGATTAATTATGACTAATGACTTGTATAATGGTTTAGAGCTCAATTAGTACCCGGCTTTCGGAGACGCAATCAACGCCATTCTTAGCATGCTGTAGCTTTTGGACCATGGCAATAAGTGCAGACCTTGCATCTCCTTCTTCATATACACTAGTCAAGTAATTGTGCATTTCTATTATATTCTGCAAATATGGTACAAGTTAGTTTATTTGTTTAGTCTATTTTAGGCTCAGGCAAGAAAAACTGGAGTGGTTCTGAGTTCCGAAACCTACATCATGGTCGTACTCCGCGATGTCGTCCATGACACCTTTGAACCATTCAAAGGATCCTTGTTCTCTTGTAACCCAATAAAAGTATGCTCTTTTGGGACCCCTTCTGTTAAGTTCAGATGAACTACTGCTTGTTGATCCCTGCATAGATAAATTCCATTTTCAAGTAAACACCACATGTATTTGCACATTGACCAACCAAAAAAAAAAAACACATCTTATTGGCCGCCTTTTGACTCACGGATTCACTATCATTTGGCTTGATGTTGTTGAGAAGATCTTTTATGATGCTAATGAATGGAGTTGCCCCAATCGCAAGACCTATGAGCAAGAGGATGTCATACTTCTTGAAGTTCTGAGCCGGGGCTCCATACGGTCCCTTGATGAGGATTCTTGGATACCTGCCATTAAAAAGATGAGAGTATTGCTTTACATCACAGGTAACAAAGGTTGAAAATGTCAAGCAAACCAAGATTCTGCTGACCCTCCTTGGTATTCATAGTCCGAAATGGCTTTGGTCTCCATTCGAACGAGGTTTCCTCTCCTTGATTGTGTATTCTCTGGCTGACATGCCTGCATTTTCTTTTGACTTTAGTATGCTGAACTCATACACAGGTACACAATACTTGAGGTAAATTTGAGGCAAATGATTTTATGGTTTAAGCATAATGAAGATATAATAAGCATATCAACCAGTGCAAATCTGTTCTTAAGCTCTGTAGTCCAATCCCCTAAGGTTCTGATGTGGACACTCAAGTAGTCATCTCCGGGTGCGGAAGTGATGGAGAATGGATGCCTAAAGCATATGACACATTTGATTATCTTAGTTTAAAATATGCTCAGATTGAATTTCTAATCATAGGCAGTAGATTTGTGGTACATACCATTCAAAGCTAGATATATCTGGACACTTGACAAAAAGGTACATTCCACTTTTGTATTTGAATCCTGGAGGTTTGCTCATGTACAGTGCCAGAACGTTCCCTGTATATATTACTGCCTGCAATGTTTAAGGAATTTGATGAGTTTGCTTTAAGTGGTCTCGAACAGTCACAAGCAAATTACTGAAAAAGATTCATCAACCGACCTTCTTAATATCGACGCAGTGATTGCTTTCATTGATGAGAGAATAAGTCCTTTCGGTTGCATAGAACAAGACCGGAACCATAATATACATCCATGTCTAAGAATAAACATAACATAAGATATCAGTCAGCCAATTATGATCATCTTAGAGAATGAACAAAGCAATCATCTTTCTCGAGCGAAGTAGCAACGTACTGTTTTCTTAGTCCAGTCATTGGTGAGAAATAAGAAGTAGCCATGTATGACGAGAAGAATATAGACCAAAGCCAGCAAATGATGCGCATACCAGAAGGAATTGAAGCCTGCCAAATGGTGGAAAGGCCATGGCAACTTGATGACACTTCTCCTAAACGAGTGTAAAGCCAGAGTGAAGGAAAAAGCCATTAGAATGATCATGAGAATCCCGGTTACGCCTAAAACACTTCTTAGCAACTGAAAGTAAGTCGGCTGCTCATAGTTGAAACTGCGACCGATAAT
Organism: Morus notabilis; assembly: GCF_000414095.1. Lineage (NCBI taxonomy): Eukaryota > Viridiplantae > Streptophyta > Magnoliopsida > Rosales > Moraceae > Morus > Morus notabilis. The sequence goes on from NW_010359540.1 coordinate 85,853, forward strand.
TTCTGCGAACTCGTCTTTCGGGCAAGAAATCATCCTCGGAAAATCACAAGTCAAATGCATCACAACATGTACAAAAGTCCCAGTTGCTATTGCCAATGCAATTAGCTTGTGGAAGTTTATGTTGTCATCTAAAGGGACTACTCTGCCAAGAAATGATGATCTAAGCTTTGTGAGAGTTCGTCGACAAACCGGGAGGAGAATGAGAGCCATGTTGAACTTGAGAGTTTCGGCAGCGCCCTTTGCGAAGCAAAGACATCGGCCCATGATTTGGTAAGCTGCTCGGTTCTTGTATTGGTAATACTTCGAAACAAAGAGGACCAAGTTGATGGTCATCCACAAGGTGACCACCCATATTCTCTTCCAGTTCTCATGTAAAAGCTCCTCAGTTGTGGAAAGGAACCTGCTAAAAGGAGTTCTGTATCTTCTGGGGATCATGGCTTTTGTGAGAGTTTGTGTTTTCTTTGAGAGCTTGGTGTTCTCTTCAGAGTTTACCATTCCCCTCAGTAGAGTTTCTAGCTGCCACATCTGTGTGTAAAACGAAAATTAAGAAGATGAAAATAAAATGAATAAAAGAAGAAAAATATGGTATATCAGCAAAATTCACCTCTATATAACCAAGATGATCAGGATCAAGCTCTTCCATGATCAAAGCTGCATATGATGCCGCTTGTTGTTTTAGATTCGCCAACTTGTTCGCCGAGGCACTCAAAACTATAACCTTTTCCAGAAAAATTTTCAGAATGAGAATTCATAAACAGAAACAACAAGAAGAAGAATACTTTTGAATATTTGTTCTCACCTCCTTTACCTCTTCCTCTGACAGCTTCCCATCTCCATTCTTGTCACACCTAAAACAAAATTTCACCACATTCACTCTTTCATCATAATTTCCTTAGACCAGACAAAAAAGCCAATCAAAAACAAGAAAGAGAGTTTTTTTTTTTTTTTTTTTTTTCCCTCACATGTCAAAGAATATCTGAAGACGTGATTCAAGGTCTTGATTAGTCATGTCCTCCCAAAACTTCCTCAATTCCTCCACAGTTATCCCATTCCCTGCGCATATCATCCGACGCCTCGCCAACGCATCGAACAACTCCCCCGCAAAATCCTTTGACTCTCCTCCCATTCCTACAAACAACACACATTTATCCAATCTCTAAAACTCCACAAATCCAGATCAAAAAAACATAAAAATAATGGAAACGTTTTTATTTTTTTCCCCACCTATGCAGACACCAAATTTGTCCCTCGCAAGCCTCCCATCAAGCGCATGCTGGTAAAACCGCTTCTCAATGGATTTCCATGCATCAGCTTCTTTCCCGGTAACAGTCCTATCAAGAAAGCGGAGACTTTTGAGTCCTTTGGACACTCCTGACGTCATCCTTCCCATCTTTGGAGCCATTACTTGAGCCCCATTGTTGTTGTTCCTTTTCCTCACAGAGCTATTGCTCCTCATCAAGCATATCCCATTTGCGCATTTTGATAAATTGTCTTGTGTGTTGTTGTCTTTGGACAAATCCACCATTGGATCAATCTCGATTTTCTCCAGAATCCATTTTGTTGATTCTTCATGGCCTCCTTTTTCCGGGATGTTGTTCATGACACCAACTTTTCGTTTTCTTTCTTCTTTTTTTTTTTTTTTTTTTTTACAGATTCTTATCAAATTCGGGTTTTGTTTTCAGGTTTTGAGAATGATTTAATTATTTATCAGGTGTAATAATGTTTTGGAGAAGAAAAGGGACGAAGAAAGAGATGAAATTGTCAAAACTTTTGGTGTTGAAGGAGGGAAAGA
>NW_010359540.1:87675-118641 GCF_000414095.1 Morus notabilis
GAGTTTATTGTAAGGCTTGGTGGTGGTATGTCTGTCTAATAATAGCAACGTGGTGAGGCTCCCAAATAGGAATTTTGTTAATGATTGATCAAGTACAGTTCTCACTGATGTTGGCCATTGTGGGTGCAGCTAAAAAAAATGAAATATGAATTATTAACTTCTAGAAATGCAATGTACACGTAGAATGCGTTTGGAGTAAGAATCCATGTTATGATTCAGATTATAATTTGTGACTTGTTACAGTATTTTTTTTAAAAAAAAAATACACATAAATTGAGAATAATTCAGAATCTATAAACTAAACGTCCTCAAGTGGGTTAAATTAACTTTGTACATTGTATTTTCTGAGTTGATTTGACGTGCGACAAACAAAGAACATGAAATAAAAGAATATAGTAACGTGAAGAGCAACATTTTAAATTCATAATTTGGTCAAATCTTTGTATGAGTGAGTTGTTAGCACGTTTATGAGTTATGACCTTCTTTAGCATGGCGTAGTTGTGGTATGTACAAGTTGCGATTATTTAGAAGTCAAATAGGAGTAATGTTTAGAACTCATAATTTTGCCATTTCTTTACCAGTTAGTAATGTTTCCTCTTTCTTTGGGGCTAAATATTCTCTATCTACTACAAGAAATAGGTGTCATTAATCTTGTTACGAGTCAAGCTTTACTTTGCTTCTATTTACACGTGATTTTATATTTTCCTACAACAGGAGTTGACCAAAAAGTTATGGTTTTTTTTTTTTTTTTATAGCACTAAAACAAAAGAGTATTCACTCTGATTTTGGATTAATTTTTTATGCGGTTACCTCGTCAATTTTTTAATAATTATGATAATACGATTTCTAATATTACTCATGTTAATTATCATAATTGCTTATAATAATTATAATTATTACTTATAGTAATTATTAGTGATTACTAACAAGATGGTGACAAAGAAAATAATTAAACTACTATTATTTATAAAATATCTTTTATTAGTGCTATTTAAAAATTTAACTCAAAAGTTATAAAAGGTTTCAGAGAGATCTAGGAAGTTTCTGCTTTTCAAAAATAGATATATATATATATATATCCTTTTTTAATAAGGCAGTAATTTATTCAATTAATGTAAATATTCTAGTGTTATTTGAAAAACAAATATTCTAATTATACATCTTTTAGAAAAATCAAGATCGATAAATTAATGATCCGTCATAATAAACAAAATAGTTAAATCATTATTTATATTAAAAAAGAGGGAGTTTTTTTGTGCACTCCAGATGAGGTGCATCTTAGTTTGAAAAAGAGTAAAAATCAAGCTCTATAAAAATAAATCTTCGCCTCTTTTAAGACACTATCAACATCAAGTGTAGATTTTTATGTTCGATACAATAACGAACTCGTTGACATCTATCTTTACCTTTCTAAAATCTTTTAGATCTAACTCTCAAAGGCTACGTATGAGGCAAAAGGCCACACAAAAGCATTTGAAAATAATAAATCTAAAGAACTTACCACAATCATATTAAATTTTGAGTTAACCAAATACATTAATATTATAAAATGACTTGTAAGTGGACATATATCTTTTATTCATTATAAAAATACTGACGTTTGGTTCATGAATTCAGAACCATGATTCAGAACCATTCTCAGTTTACGTGTGTTTTTTATGAGAGAAAACACTGTAGCAAGTCACGAACTATGATCCGAATCATGGCACGAATCCTTGCTCCAAACGTAATTTAAGGATTTCCTCTCCGATAAGAAAAATGGTAGAAATTTGAGATGAATACGGAAAGAGAAAGAACAAGAAAAGAAGAGACATAACTAGAAGATAAATGTATTGTTATAAGCATGCTTATCTACCAATGTACTTAATTACTGATCTAAAATTTAAGATTAAATAACCTTTTTCTTCACTTCTTCTATATAAGAAGAGAGAATGAGTTTACAAAAATTAAACTTCAACATCACCAATCTAATGGTTCGAACTTTCACTTAGTTGAAGTCTAATGATTTAAGTTTAGCCCACTTGGCTTACATACCTCACCCTCTTACATTAATATGAAAAATTTTAATATAATTTCTTTTTTTTCACCTTTATATTTTTCTTCCCACTTTCGTTCCTCTACTTTAACACATTTATTTAACTATTTTTTTCTTGTAAAAAATTTAGTTCTTTCTATGCTATATAGAAAGGGGATATTGTTTTTTTTTTTTTTGACTGCAGCATAATTAAACCTATTTGCTTGCTTGCTTCTACTTTTTAGTTACACCTTTAGTTCAACCAAGTAATAGCATTAATGTTTGGTGCATAGCTTTTGTTGTTTTTTCTGAAATTCTTATTTTCTCATGAAAATTTATAATATTGTTGGGCAACATTGGTTTTTAGCTTAGGATATATAAGATAAGAAATATACAGTATAAAAGAATGGATACGGACAAGTTTTTTTTTTTTTTTCACTTCACCAGAATGAAAACTTGTGCATCTACCGGACTATATTTACCATAGTTAGTAAATGTAATTTCATATATTTTCGAATTACGCATGTTTGATAATTAAGGTCTTATTCTTTTCACAACTCAAGACACAATTTAAGTTTTATTACAACAATGTTTTCTTTTATAAAAATTCAAATTTAACTTTTTTGTTACAATATTTTTTTTTTCATATACACAACTCAAGTTCTTAACTTGAGTTGTGAAACAAACATACTCTTAAACTTATAATTTTTGGGGAAAAAAAATCTTAACAAGAGAAACACGTGCTTTAGGCACATGCCCAATACTAGTATAATAAGATGAGAAAAAAATTGGCCTCCAACAACGTTATTCAAAGGGAAATGAATACAAATACACGTTAAAATGTATGAGTTTGGACTTTTACCTCACTCTTGATTAATATTCTTTTTCATTAAGTAATTATATTAATTAAAAAAGTATTAATCAAAAGTAAGTAATAAAAATTTAGATAAGTTCAACAATCTTCTCTTATTCAAATCCTCTCCATTTCACTTTCTCCCAGCCTTGCGATCGTTTTATAATATGGTTTTGCCACTACTCCCTCAACAACAATGCCTCACATACATGTCCTCACTCTGGTGTACCAACTCCTAAATCTATATTCTACACATGGAATTAATTGACAACCTATAGTGTATACATATGTATCTAAACCTCCTAATACCTTCTACCAAAAAAAGAAAAAAGAAAAACCTTAATAACAAATCAAGAATTAAGGACTTTTTTGATAATCTCTGTAAAAATATATTATCAGTAGTTCTTGACTTTTTAGCTATCAGATATGTATAAAAATCTATTTATTATGTTTTTTTTTTACAATGTAATTTTAATAAGATTTAACGATTAAAAATTGAGACTATTGAAAAAAAAACTCCCCAAAAATTAAAGCTTTTTTTTTTCCTCTCTTGTAATCAGTAGGCCCTATATAAAAGCATGGTCAGCCTGCCTAACTTCTTCTTTTTTCCTTTTTTTTTTCCCTCAGAAAATGCGTCATTTATTCAAACTCCAAAGATAGGCCTGAGCGCAAGGCCCAAGCAGCCAACTCATGAGCTACATAGTTACAAGCTCTAGGAACTCACATATACTCAACGGACCAAAGAGACTTAAGTTTTATTTATTTTACTGATTTAAATTTTTAATTTTAATTTTATTATAATTAAAAATTTTCATAAAAAGTCATATTTAATTTTTATTTAAAAAAATTTTATTATAAACTTTTATATAAAATCACGTATGAACTTAAATCGGCGAATTGAATGAGAAAATAAAATAAGCTGCTCAAAATTTGGGATAAGAGACCACTCCGGAATGGAGGAGGCATTGATCAGACCCTCAATAACCCGTTTGCAATCTCCCTCTAATTCCACCTCCAGATAATGGAGATCCAACGCCAAAAGCAGACCGAGTTTTGCCGCTTCCAGCACAGAGCAAAGCTCAATTGTTTTGGTTCTCACTGCCTTAGCCCTTCCTGTGTCATCACGAACGACGGCCGCCATAGCCACGCCACCTGTGTCAGTTCTCAGCCTGCCTATCTGAATACGTTGTTTCATCGTGGAAGGTTCCAACTAGCTTCTTGTCTGAAACAAATCCTACAAGAACTCCGTGGAGTTTCAACGTAATTTTCCAAGACCCAATTCTAGTCGATTTGTTGCCACGTCTTTGCAATATATTTGAATCCGTTCGTCCTTTCTCCTTATCTAGGATTTTCTCCCGCACTTTGATTATCATGTGTTTGTGGATTGTGTCGTACTATATGGTCTAGCCGTACACCTTGGTTTTGGTTTGGACAAGTTCCTCGCTCAGAACTTGGAATAATAAAGGTAATGTATGGATATTAATATTTTTAATATTAAAATCTACTATTAACTTTTAAAAAAAATCTATAAATTTACTATTTATTTCATTCTCTTAATTTATTATTATTATTATTTCAATGTCTAACCCACCAATTACTCACCAAATCAATTTGAAGCTAATATTAGAGATAAAGGGAAGAGGAGAAAAATACTCTTTAAAATGTATAGGTCTTAAATTTTCACCATTTATTGTTGATTAATATCCTCTAATAAAAAAATAATACATTTAAAAGGTGAGTTTATTAATTTTTTCATAATTTCTTTTTTAATGGACAAATTAAAGTGAATAGAATCTAGGCGTAGCTCAGATTAGCCCATGTGGAGAAAATTGTAAAATTTATTCTTAATAGTGAATGAGTTTAAATTTTTACCCTTTATTCTTAATAAATATTTTTTTATTAATGTAATTATTTAACTAAAAAAATTATAAATAAAGAATCATGCACTTAAATATTTGTTAAGATTACTCCTATGTGGCACGGTTGGCCCAAATCCTTACTGGTCGTGTCGGATGCTGGACTAAAGTGGCAGACTGCAGGTCGGGCCGAAACAATTTCAGCTGTGAACTCTTCAGCGGAATAAGCAAAAACGTGCAGTTTGGTAGATGACATAAGGGCAAAACAAACACATTTATTTCCAATTAATAAAAAAAATATATCCATAACATATTTATAGTTTCGTTTTTATTTCTTATATTGCACGGTTTGCACCCAGCATTCACATTTATCTATTAGGAAAAATGGTAGTAAATCAATAAAGGGTAAATTTACTTGATAAATAATCTATTTATCAGAAGTAAATAAATGATTTACGTTGTAAATTTTTTATTTAGAATCTGATATTTATTTAAATTATTATTTATTTCTTTCTTCTTTTATCAGGTCGATGTCCCAAAAAAAACTCTTTTGTCAAGTCTCAAATGGGTTACAGACTTCGGCTTGCTAGTTGCCACTTATTTCTATAGAGATAAATTTAACGGAGCTTGTCTAGGCTTTTGATTCCAATCCTATTATTGAGAGGAGAATTAAGAAAAGTATGTGGTTTGTTGTGATTTTGTGCAAATTTATTATTTATGTTATTTTAAATAATTCAATATTGTCATGTTATTTTTTTTTTATCAGTTGAATGACAATTCTTCATTTTTAAGTGGAGGGATATACATAATTTTTTTTACTGTTTTTAGTGGTTTTTGGTTTTTTCCCATGTGATTTTGGAAACCTTGTAAATGCCATTAAAGTGTCTTTTTTTTCCTTTTTTTTTTCAAAATATTCAGTTAACCATGTTTTTAGATATGGTAGTAAAAGCAACATGATTAGTGAGACATGCCTTAATAATAGAGGAGCACATGATGTGGTTTGAAGATTTTCCACCGCTTATCCTATTCGTTATATTATCAGATTTCTTTTTTTTTTTTTTTTTTTTGAAGAAAATACCAAATAAGACCTAAAATAGTATTAATGCTTTTTTGATTGCCAATAATAGCAATCCAAAATTAACTTGAAAAATGATGCCAAATTATTTTCATCCTAGTAATTAATATATATATATATATATTATGATGTGGTCTGAAGATTTTCCACCGCTTATCCTATTCGTTATATTATCAGATTTCTTTTTTATTTTTTTTGTTGTTGAAGAAAATACCAAATAAGACCTAAAATAGTATTAATGCTTTTTTGATTGCCAATAATGATGCCAAATTATTGCCAATAATAGCAATCCAAAATTAACTTGAAAAATGATGCCAAATTATTTTCATCCTAGTAATTAATATATATATATATATTATGCTAGTTAATTGTAGTAGTAATTAGTATAACTGTACAAGTTAACTAGAAGGGAGTTAAGCAAATTTTTTTTTTTTTTAAAGAAAAGGTTAGACATAAGCATAATTTTACTGGTCATGTTAAAAGGTAACAAAAAATTTAAAATATTCTATAATAATTTTTACAAATATGGGGGGGGAATACGGGTCAGATAGATGGCCCGCCGGGACTTTCCAAACCGGGGCCTGGCCCACCCAAAACAATATGACTCGCGTAAGTCAACTCAGCTCGGTCTCTCCTCTGGGCGGGTGATTCGTGACTCACCGAGTCGCCTTCCCTGTCTCGTCTCTCTCTCTCTCTCTCTCTCACACACACAAAACCCTTTTCTCCAATTCTCTCTCTCTCTCTTCCTCTCTACCTCTGCGCACACGCTTTGTCCATCTTTCCCTTTGCCTTCGCTCTTTGCCCTCTCTGCCCATTTTCGTCTTTTTTCATTCCATCCTCCGCCTTCGCTCAATCAGACGGCCCGCCTCTTTCCACGTCACCATCGTCTTCTTCACCATTCCTCCCTGCGACCTCCTCTTCCCCACATGCACACTTATCTTCTATATAAATACCACAACCGTCTCGACCTTTTGCCTTAGGGTTTCACTTTCACCTTTCAAGATTCATCTTCCACAGCAATTACGTCTCGCTCTCTCTCTCTCCACTTCCGAAATTCCCCTGCTTTCGCCGTCGATTCCGCCATTGAAGCTCTCCTCTGTCTATCATGAGGTAATCGAACCCCAAATTTTCAAGTTTGTTTTTTTGGCTTTAATTTTTTCCTGTTTTATTCAGTTTTTGCGTTTCAATTTCTATGTACTTCGGTGTTTGTGGCAAATTTTGAAATTGTTTCCGTTTTTGTGATTTTAATCTCGGATTAGGGTTGGGATTCGGCTTTTTGCGTTGCCTGTGTGAAATTCGGGGAATTTGTGAATTGGGAGTGGTTTTTCCGGCGAGTTGAGTTGTATTTTTGTTGGCGGGAGAGGGTGGTTTGTCTGGTTGTTATGATCCATGGCTATTGAGAAAAACAACTTTAAGGTTTCGAGGATTGATTCGGAGTTCTCTCCCGGTAGTAGGAAGAGTATGTCGAGTGATGATGATGAGCTTCAACGGCGTAGCTCCGCCGTGGAATCCGACGACGATGAATTTGACGATGCTGATTCCGGGGCGGGGTCTGATGACTTTGATTTGCTGGAATTGGGAGAAACTGGTGTGGAGTTTTGTCAAGTTGGGAACCAGACTTGTAGCATTCCTTTTGAGCTTTATGATCTTCAGGGTCTTGAGGATATATTGTCAATCGATGTGTGGAATGAGTGCTTGACTGAGGAGGAGAGGTTTGGTCTTACTAAGTATCTTCCTGACATGGATCAAGAGACTTATATGCTTACTTTGAAGGAGCTCTTTACTGGATGTAGTTTGCATTTTGGGAGTCCTGTTAAGAAGTTGTTTGATATGCTGAAGGGAGGTTTGTGCGAGCCGAGGGTTGCCCTTTACCGTGAGGGTTGGAATTTTTTCCAGAAACGGCAGCATTACCATCTTTTGAGGAAGCATCAGAATACTATGGTAAGTAATCTTTGTCAGATTAGGGATGCTTGGCTGAATTGTGGAGGATACAGTATTGAAGAGAGGCTTCGAGTTCTGAATATTATGAAGAGCCAAAAGAGCTTGATGCATGAGAAGATGGAAGATTTGGTGACTGACTCGTCGGAAAGAGAGTCGGAGGAAGGCATGCGGAACAGCAGGATCAAGGATAGGAAAATTGTGCAGAAAATGGGTCACCATTCTGAATATGGGATTGGTTCAAATTTAGATATTCGTGGAGGGTCATTGGCTTCTGAATCTGCAAAATATGGCAAGCAGAATCCAAAAGGTACACTGAAGTTGAGTGGGTCCAAGAATCCTGCAGCAAAGGAGCTTGGGGGGCGCATAACTTCTGTTTATTATGGTCTGGACATGAATTCTGGGCCATACAGTTCAGCAGTAGCTCAGCCTCGACATAGTAAGAGAACAAGGTACGAATCAGGGGCAGTCCTCAGAATGAGGGACCAGATGAGAAGCAGTGATGATGTTGAATTATATGGAATTGGTGACCAGCAAGATCGAATTAGCATGATGGAAAAGTCGGGAATTCTGAAAGTGGGGAGAAAACATCTTCCGCGAGGTGATGAATTACCCTCTGAAAGTTTGAGGGGTTTGCCTCTGTCTTCAAAGACTGATTTACATTCCTATGGTAGGCGAAGGGATGCGAATGTTTTATCAGAGGCAAAATTTTACACAACAAAGCCTCCTAACATGAGAGCTCCTTATGATTTCCCCAAGAAGGCCAAGCATCCTGATAATTTTCAGCAATTTGCAGTTGGGGATCAGATGAAATCATTGAAGGGAAGACTCACGCATCAAGCTCTGAAAGGAAATCGAGTTGACTCATCAGAACGAGCTGAATCATTCTGGAATAGCAGGGGTCAAGAGGAGGCTTTCTCTGTAGATTCACCTTTTAGATCTGAGGACTGGAATGTTCGGAGCAAGAAATGGAAGGCTGGGAGGGAGTCTCCCGACCTAAATTACAAATCTTATAGAGCTTCGCCACAGAAGATGAATGATAGATTTTTACCTTCTGAATATAGATCAAAGCAATTTGAAGATATCAGAGCACAGAATGGAGTTCCCGATGCAGCAGCCATTAGGGGTAATAATTTGTTTAATAAAAATGAAGAAACAGAATCAGAATCATCAGATCAATTATACGATGATGAGGATAGCAACCCTTTGCTGAGAAGCAAGATGGCTTATCCCACTGGTGCTGCGGAAGCTTCCCGACCTTCTTTATTGAAGCCTGGGCAAGGCTTCAAAAAGGCCAAGCTTGTTAAGAAAGATAAGAAGGGGAAAACACAGGCCATTGACGGAACCACGTTCTCCTCTAAGCAGATTGGTGGTTTTGTTGATCAGGGACACATGCGGAGCGTAGACAACTACCCTTCAAAAGCAAAACAGAAGGGCAAGATGCGAGATAGTCCCTTGAATGAATCTCCTGCCAGAGTCTTCAAAGACGACTATAGTTTGGGCCTTGGTAAATTTGCTGATGATGACAATGATCGTGTTTACAATCTGATCAAGAATGGCCAACTGTCTGAGGAACCTGGTGAAGGGTTGCATTTGCCATCTGTCAAGGCATATCCTGCTGATGGGAAGCAGAAAAAGGGCATTACCCGTGATCCTTCTGCGACCCATTCGCATCACTTTGGTGATTATGTTGCAGATGTGGAGGATGATTTACCTCTACTACCACGATTGTTGGCAGATGGTAAGAAACAAGGGAAGTTGAGGAAGAAAGGTAAGAATACTAATGTGAGTGATCACTTTGAAAGATCTGAAGCCCCATTACTAGGATGCAGCTCCTCTACAAAGAAGCGGAAAGGGAAGATAGATATTGCAGAGACGTGCAAGGGAGTTGAAGACAACAACCTGATATCTAGTCATCAACAGGATGTTAATAATTCCAATTCCTTAAAGAGGAAGGCGAAGAGGGCAGTGGAGGCTGACACTGGAAGTTCAGATATGGAAACTTCTGAACCACCTGTTTCAGAGGTGGGTGCAACTGATATGGAGCTGGAGAACAAGCCACAGAAAAAGGCATTTACTTTAATCACGCCTACTGTCCATACAGGTTTCTCATTTTCCATAATACATCTTCTTTCAGCAGTTCGCTTGGCAATGATAACTCCACTGCCAGAGGATACATTAGAGGTTGGCAAGCCTGCAGATGAGCAGAATAAGAATGAGGGTGTGATGAATGGAGTTCTTTCTTGTGAAAAGGTGGATGTAGAGCATGCTGGGGAAGTAAACGCGCCTTCTCTGACGGTTCAGGAGATTGTCAACCGTGTGAGATCAAACCCTGGAGATCCTTGTATTCTTGAGACGCAAGAGCCACTTCAAGACTTGGTGAGAGGAGTTTTGAAGATATTTTCATCAAAAACAGCTCCGTTAGGGGCAAAGGGTTGGAAGACACTTGCAGTCTATGAAAAAACTTCAAAAAGTTGGTCATGGCTCGGTCCAGTTTCTCATAGTTCGTCAGATCATGAGACCATTGAGGAGGTCACATCTCCCGAGGCTTGGGGTCTTCCTCACAAAATGCTTGTCAAGTTGGTTGATTCATTTGCTAATTGGCTAAAAAGTGGCCAAGAGACCCTTCAACAAATAGGAAGTCTTCCTGCACCGCCTTTGGCACTGATGCAGCTTAATCTGGACGAGAAAGAAAGGTTCAGGGACCTAAGAGCTCAAAAGAGTCTTAACACCATTAGCCCAAGTTCTGAAGAAGTGAGGGCTTATTTCCGCAAGGAGGAAGTTCTTAGGTATTCAATTCCCGATAGGGCCTTCTCTTATATTGGTGCCGATGGTAGGAAATCGATTGTTGCTCCCTTGAGAAGGTGTGGCGGGAAGCCAACATCAAAAGCCCGGGACCACTTTATGCTGAAACGTGATCGACCGCCACATGTTACTATCCTCTGTCTTGTAAGAGATGCTGCTGCTAGATTGCCTGGAAGTATCGGGACTAGGGCAGATGTTTGTACTTTGATTAGGGACTCTCAGTACATTGTTGAAGATGTCTCTGACGCACAAGTTAATCAAGTTGTTAGCGGAGCTCTAGATCGTTTGCATTATGAACGGGATCCCTGTGTACAATTTGATGGGGAAAGGAAATTATGGGTCTATTTGCATAGAGAAAGAGAAGAAGAAGATTTTGAGGACGATGGTACTTCATCTACCAAGAAATGGAAGAGACAGAAGAAAGATGCTGCAGAGCAGGCTGATCAAGGAGCAGTAACTGTGGCTTACCATGGTACTGCAGATCAAGCTGGATATGATTTATGCTCTGATCTCAATGCAGAGCCATCGAGCGTTGATGATAAAGGTGTGGAATTTGGATGTGATGATGCGAGACAAAATGTGGACGACAACGTTGATCTCAATCAAGAGTCCGAACAGGGCGATATGCGTGAGAGTCATTCAATGGTTTGGGAGGGTCTTGACCTAAATCCCATTCGAGAGAACAAATTATTGTGTCAGGAGAATTCCACAAATGAAGATTTTGATGATGAAACATTTGGGAGAGAAAGGCCAGTTGGGCTTTTAAGTGCAAGCTTATCATGAGGAATCGTTTAGGTAACTTAAATGCTATAATGCTTTATCTTGAATGCTTTTTCTTTTTTTCTTTTTTTTCTTTTTTTTTTTTAATAATGAATTTCTTTCCTGCTTGTCTTCTTATTATTAGTACATGGTAAATGTATGCTTTTCCAAAAAGTATTTAGACACGGTATTGCATAGTTCATGAATCATGTAGCTTCTTTGCTAGTTACGTTTGTATCATCTGATATTGTACCGCGTTTGCTTGTTTAGTTGTCGTCTGATGTTTGCCATGACTCGTGTGTGCTTCTGCAAAGTGTGTTGTTATTGCATACCCTTCTGGCTTGTGGGGGTACTAACAAATTAAAAAAATGATTTATTTTGCAGGGCCAGAAGTCGAGACACATTTGATGGCATGGTCGTTCCATGTTGGTGTGTACTACTATCACCTTGAAGGTGCATTATTTTTTGCACTTGTATATTTTTCTTTTTCCGATTAAAAAAGTTGCACTTGTATATTGATTCATTTCGTATCTGCAAATGTAGAATTCTAGGTGCCTAATCCGAGTCCCATTGCGTCTGTTGGTTGGGGGGTATCTATAAGTTCGGGGATCATAAATAATTCCTTTTTTCCCTTATATCCCTTCTACATATGTGGAGGACATAATTCATGTAAATTTGCGTAAGTTGGCGAATTTCAATATGGTTTAGCTTTTAGATTATTATACTGAAAATTCAATTATTTTAATTGTTTAAAAAGGAGCTTCCTTCCCTTAGAAGCATCCCTAGGGAACTCTCTACATTTTAGTTAAGTTTTAACTAAAATAGTTATAAAGCTATTTTAACTAGCAATTTTAAGTTATTCACTTTAACCATACTCTCTATTTTAATTAAATATATACCATTTTAATATTTATTGAAAAATATAAATAATTTTATTAAATTAAAAAAAAAAACATTTGCATTTATTATGGTTGAAAGAATAAAATAATACAAAAAATTAGATGGCTAGTCTCACCAATGTTAGCTATATTTAACTAATGTGAAGGACATTCTTTAAAATAATTAACATTTAGCTAATGGTTTGAGTGGAGGAAAAAAAAAGGCTAACTCATTAGTTATTTTGACTGAAAATATGAAACGGTTAGCATGATTAGAGTTGTTTTTCGGTAAAAAATAAAACATTTTAAGTGATTCACTTTAACCATACTCTCTATTTTAATTAAATATATACCATTTTAATATTTATTGAAAAATATAAATAATTTTATTAAATTTAAAAAAAAAAACATTTGCATTTATTATGGTTGAAAGAATAAAATAATACAAAAAATTAGATGGCTAGTCTCACCAATGTTAGTTATATTTAACTAATGTGAAGGACATTCTTTAAAATAATTAACATTTAGCTAATGGTTTGAGTGGAGGAAAAAAAAAAGGCTAACTCATTAGTTATTTTGACTGAAAATATGAAACGGTTAGCATGATTAGAGTTGTTTTTCGGTAAAAAATAAAACTTCAAATTAAAGACTCGCATTATCTTGGTGAAAAATAAATTGTATTTAAATTCTCAAAGCAGGATTCTATTCCCTAAAAAAAATGAAAATAGATGATTTCGTAGTCATTTTTTGAAACTCATTAGAAAATAAAAGGGTGAATATTCAAATCACAAAATAACCATAGAAAAATTCCAGAATCCAATTAGTAATGGTGATTTTCTCACATGGAATAGAGGAGAGCACCTATATTAGGAGTTGGTACATTTGTTAAGCCTATCTCAAGGCATGTTATCTTATTTTTGGTGAAGTTGGAATAAAGATGGATATCAGTAGACTGCCGAATCCGAAAGGTAAGTAAAGCAGATAGGCGAACTCATTACTATAAATTTAGGATTGGCATATTAAAAAAGAACCAAAACTAAAAAAGAAGGGGAAAAAAATCCACAGTTGCGTAGTGGAACAGTATCTTAATATGAAGAGAGTGATTTTGTGATGTACCCAAAATTCTAGTGCCAATCATTTAAATGTTTGATCATAATATCATTTACAATATTCATATTTAAACCCGCTAATACAATAAAGAGTGCGTCTATTGACACCTATTTTTTTACTTTTTATACTTTTTTTTATATTACTAAATTACATATTAATAAAATTACTTTTAAGGATAATAGTATTCTAAAAAAAATACTCATTGCACACCCCACCATTAAAAAAAAGTGTGGCTATTGATACACCATTTTACTTTTTACACACCTTTTCTTTAAATTACCTCTGAATAAAATTACTTTTAAGAACAAATATTTTCTTTTTAAAAATCATTACATACCTTACTCTAAAAAATATACATATAATTTTATTGAATCCCCAAAATTTATTAGGACACTGAAGTGTAAACTATTTAGATTGAGGCTGGCAGAGTATTCAAAAATTTTATGAAAATTTGTATTATACACGATCCGTACTACTACACATCCGTACATAAAAACGTTTCAAAAACCAACACCAACTGCATGTGATAAATTCTGCATTATTTTTTAATTATTATTATTTATTATATTTAATAACTAATTTTATTGGATTTGTAGTCTGATTTTGTCCGTTTTAACACCATTTTGTGCTAATTTTGAATACCACTTAGATAAAAATACTATAAGTAATCAAATTAAATTCAAACAATAAAATAAAATAAATTCACGTCAAATTAAATTAAAAAATAAATTAAACAAAATAAGTCCATACCACAAAAAAATTATAGTACCTTTTATAATTAAAGCTCTGCCACATATGTCGTACCGCGAGCTTTTCAAACCAAACCAAATAGAATTCGGATCACCGTACTCTTAACACGTTTCTTTTATGCCTTTTTTCCCCTTTTGTTTCTTTTTTAAAACAATTTGCATATTAGATATTTTGAATAAATCACGTGCATGGCTTAAAATCATTCCCTTTTTCCTAATTATTATTATTTATTATGTTTATTTATTTATTTATTTTTAAGTGATTTGTTGTCTGATTTTTATCACTGTTTTGAGCCGAATTTTCGATGCGATACAGGTAAAAATATATAAATAATTTGTATGGATTATAACCATTTTACTGCTATCTTGCACTAACTTTCCGATACTACTCACATGAAAATGTTGTGAATAATTCTAATGAAAAAATAAATAAAAATGTGTTGAGTTAAAATCAAATCAAATCACACCAAATTGAATAAAAAACAAATTCAAAGAAAACATAATAAAACTAATTAAAAGCATAATAAAATAAGTTAGAATCTTTTTTGTGTGAGAAGTATCCTTTTTTTCTTTTTCTTTTTTCACCTTTTTTAAAAAAACCATTTATATAACCTTTTTTTTAAACGTTATTTTGCTTGGCCAAAGACTAGTTAAATAAAATATCAAAACATTAACAAATGTAATTTGGTATTCCAAACTCTCCAATGGGACATCGATATTATGTATTTCAATGTATGATATATTTTTTTCACAGTTATATATGTGGATGAGTTTTCGCTATATTTCTATCAATGGTCATCTCTAACTATAAAAATTTAATGAAGTGAAAATGATAAGAATTCTGAATTGTCATTATTTTTTTTTTGTCAACTATTCAATTCCCATTTATTGATTCCCATTGATTTCCATTAATTCTTATGGACGTATTTTTAATGGGTATTAAATTTATATAATATATTATATTTATATCAGGAGTACACAATAAAGGAAATTTACGGAATAAAGAAAAAGTAAAAAAATGGATGAGATACCGTTATCGTTGATGTTACCAAAAGTGGGTCGATCATTTGATATTGGGATAAGGAAGGAAATAACATAATTAGTAAAGGATTAGTAAATTATAGCATATTTTTTAAAAATAGTAAATTATAGTATAATTTGATATTCTAAATTTTAAAGATTAACCTCCTTTTCCACCTCACTTTTCCCCTCTAAATATCTATTTTTTAAAAAAATAGTAAATTATAGCATATTTTTTAAAATAGGTAGATTATAGTAAAGTCCACCATGGTCGGGATCGGAGGCCGGTTTCGGCAATTGGCGGCCTGCTCCGGCGATCAGTGACCTTTTTCGACAACCGATGACCAATGACCGTTTAACACTGTATTTACCGATAAATACCGTATTTACCATTTAATATCGTATTTACTAGTAAATATAATATTTACCTGAAAAGCCGACTATCGACTCTGGTGACCGTTTAACGCTGTATTTATAGGTAAATACCGTATTTACTAATAAATATCATATTTACTAGTCAATATCATATTTATCTGAAAAATTGGACCACCGACATTGGTTACCGTTTAACACTGTATTTACCGGTAAATATTGTATTTACTAGTAAATATCATATTTATCTGAAAATTCAGACACCGACTCCGGCGACCGTTTAACATTGTATTTACCAATAAATAACGTATTTACCAGTAAATACTGTATTTACCAATAAATACCGTAATTACTAGCAAATATCATATTTATCTGAAAATTCAAGCACCGACTCCAACGACCATTTAACACTGTATGTACCGGTAAATATCATATTTATTAGTAAATATCATATTTATCCGAAAACTTAGGCACTAATCCGGCGACCGTTTAACACTGTATTTAGTAGTAAATACCGTATTTACTAGTAAATACCGTAATTACTAGTAAATATAATATTTATATGAAAATTCAGGCATTGACTCTGACGACCATCTAACACTGTATATACGGCTAGTAAATATGATATTTACCCAAAAATTTGGCCGTCGACTCCAACGACCGTTTAACACTGTATTTACCAGTAAATATTGTATTTACCAGTAAATATTATATTTACTAATAAATATCGTATTTACTAATATATATCATATTTATTCAAATATCTAAACATCGATTTTGATGATTGTTTAAAATTGTATTTACCATAAATATCATACATATGAGATTCTAAAACAAAACATAAAATCTATCTATACGCAATAGTTCCTCTTATAAACAAAGCAGAATAGAAGCAATTGCACACTATAAATTTGCGAATAATATTATTCTCAGGCACAAGGAAATCAAGAACCAGCTGGACAAGCAAAACTAAACAAATTTCTTCTCTAATTTTTCATACTTCATCAACAAGAACAAACTAAAGCATGAGAAAACAATTCAGATCGTGACATTCGTAAAGAAGAGAGAGAAAAAACAAACTTAGGGAAGCGGAATCATCGACGATGACTGAGTCGATTTTTGGCCGACAAGGATCTGATCGTTTTGGCTGCGAGTTGAGAGAGAGAGAGCTGGCATACCTCGCACAATCTTGGATATGGAGATCTCAAGCACACCTTGTCGTCTTCACCAGTTCTAAACATGTCATCTTCCCCGTCACCGGAGCAGAACTCAAACGTGCACTGGAGTGGAGCTTGAAGTCACGGTTTCACAAAGATGGCCATAAAAAATGGCGGATCCCGATCTCAAACGGCGGTCGATCTTGGCGAAGATCCCTTTCGGCGCGAGGAGAGAGAATGGTGAGAGAAAGGGCTAGGTAGCGGAGAGAGAGATAGGAGAAAAGAGAGAAAGGGAAAGGCTGTTGTTGTCGTGAAGATTGAGGAAGAAAAAAAAAAAATCTTAGAGAGAGAGACGATAGAGAGATGTAGAGAGGGACTGTTAAAATGAATCTGAGAGATGAGAGAAAGAAAGAAAAAAAAAAAACCCTAAAGAGTAAAATTGGAAATGAAATTTTCTATTTTAAAAACAAAATGAGAATATGCTATAATTTACTATTATTTAAAAAATATTTTGATCACTTCAAACATAGATATGAAATGTGCTATAGGGTGATTTTTCCTTTAATATTCTCATTGATATTGATGTAAATGTTGTAAAAAGATATTTATTTATCGATATTCTTGTTCTTTTCTTAGCTAACGAAGAACTTTGATTGTTACAGGGCGAAGAACTTTTCAAGTAGAATTCTAAACTACTCTCTTTTATTTTTTTTATTTTTTTTTTCCCTTTGTGAAACAAAGATAACAGGGAATTGTAATTTGACAGTGAGTGCATCGTCAAATGGGGAGGGCGTGAAGGTTACTTGCCGGATTTGAAGCCAATTACTCCTGGGCACCCTGTCAATCTTAATGTTAGGCCTCCAAACCAAGATGTTACTGGAAAAAGGAAACGCAGGGACTCGGAATCCGTCGACTTAATTTGGCGATCTTCCTCCAAATAATTCGAAAAAAGCATAAGGTTCTTTTCCCCTAATTCCAACTTTCATTGGTCTTGTAGTTCTGTGAATCTATTTCTAAATTTATATGTTTTTAAGTTGTGAATAAATAATAATATGGTTTGTGACTTTTTAGTTTTTTGATTTAGGTTTATAGAGATGGATGGAGTGGTTGCTGCGCCTTTTTGCTTATTCTGAAGGACTTCTAGCTTTTGAGGATGGACTCTAGTTTTTTTTTTTTTTTTTTGTTATTTTGTAGTAAACTGTGTAGCTTTTGATTTCTAACTTTTTATATGGATGTTTATATATTCTATTCTTAAGAAATTATAAGGAAAAAAAAAACCTCGAATGGGAAGGTTATGGTCCATATCAACCATCAAGCCAAAGCCAACTCGCACCTTTGGCTTAATTATCAAAGTGTCGTTGCATTAGATTTTATTATTGTTAGGATTTTATTAGTTGGCCTGCCTTGAAAATTGATTGTACAAAATTTAAAAACAGATGTCGGTGTGCGCATCGAACTGCGATATTAATTCTTGGTGTCTTTTATGTTTCTGCACTATTATTCTCTGTTTTACTTTTCTGCAAATTTATCTATTGGTTTCTGAATTCAATGTCGGTGTGTGCACCGAACTGCGATATCAATTCTTGGTGTCTTTTATGTTTCTGCACTATTATTCTCTGTTTTACTTTTCTGCAAATTTATCTATTGGTTTCTGAATTCAATGTCGGTGTGTGCACCGAACTGCGATATCAATTCTTGGTGTCTTTTATGTTTCTGCACTATTATTCTCTGTTTTACTTTTCTGCAAATTTATCTATTGGTTTCTGAATTCAATGTCGGTGTGTGCACCGAACTGCGATATCAATTCTTGGTGTCTTTTATGTTTCTGCACTATTATTCTCTGTTTTACTTTTCTGCAAATTTATCTATTGGTTTCTGAATTCAATGTCGGTGTGTGCACCGAACTGCGATATCAATTCTTGGTGTCTTTTATGTTTCTGCACTATTATTCTCTGTTTTACTTTTCTGCAAATTTATCTATTGGTTTCTGAATTCAATGTCGGTGTGTGCACCGAACTGCGATATCAATTCTTGGTGTCTTTTATGTTTCTGCACTATTATTCTCTGTTTTACTTTTCTGCAAATTTATCTATTGGTTTCTGAATTCAATGTCGGTGTGTGCACCGAACTGCGATATCAATTCTTGGTGTCTTTTATGTTTCTGCACTATTATTCTCTGTTTTACTTTTCTGCAAATTTATCTATTGGTTTCTGAATTCAATGTCGGTGTGTGCACCGAACTGCGATATCAATTCTTGGTGTCTTTTATGTTTCTGCACTATTATTCTCTGTTTTACTTTTCTGCAAATTTATCTATTGGTTTCTGAATTCAATGTCGGTGTGTGCACCGAACTGCGATATCAATTCTTGGTGTCTTTTATGTTTCTGCACTATTATTCTCTGTTTTACTTTTCTGCAAATTTATCTATTGGTTTCTGAATTCAATGTCGGTGTGTGCACCGAACTGCGATATCAATTCTTGGTGTCTTTTATGTTTCTGCACTATTATTCTCTGTTTTACTTTTCTGCAAATTTATCTATTGGTTTCTGAATTCAATGTCGGTGTGTGCACCGAACTGCGATATCAATTCTTGGTGTCTTTTATGTTTCTGCACTATTATTCTCTGTTTTACTTTTCTGCAAATTTATCTATTGGTTTCTGAATTCAATGTCGGTGTGTGCACCGAACTGCGATATCAATTCTTGGTGTCTTTTATGTTTCTATCTTTAAATGTAACCTTAGTTGATTTTTCTACATCCGCGTTATAATTTCTTTATCTGTTAAAAGTTTTTCACACTTTTTTAAAAAAAAAAAGGTGTTTGCTGGTTTTCTAGCAGTAACCTTACACCGAGTGATGTGGTTTTTTCTTATTGAAATTTATTTGGTTTAGATTTAATTTGTACTTTAACCGTGCGGTGCAGTTTGGTTTGAGGTTTGAAATTTTCAAATCCAAAATAAATTAAGACAAAACGAGGATTTAAGACCGTTCTTAGGAAAAAAGATAAGTTGAATTTGTTTCAGAATAGCTCATGCACAAATAACTGAATATTAATAAGATGTCAAGAATCTCCCATACCATTATTTACCAATTGCAATAAGGTCTTGAAGTTTACCAATTACTTATATATTACCTATAATGTAGAAGCTTTTGTACTTTGCTTGCTTGTGTGCTTAGTTTATTTGTTTCTTTTCTTAAGAAACGACTGATGGTGAAAATTCATCAACAATAAATAAATGAATTCCGGGATGAATTAACGTGAATTGTAATGAAATAAATGCGAATTAAAGCAAATAAAAATAAGGACTCGAAAATCATAGTAGTTCACTCTCAATTTGAGAGTTACGTCTTCTACTGTAGGAAGGAAGAGAAAATTAACTAATTTGAGGAGAAAAGTACACAAGAATGTTTTGAAACTTGAGGGATTTTTGACCTATAATTCCCTTTTTATACTAACTCTGGTCGCCTCTCTTAATTTCCTTTTTCAATTTAGAGATAACTTCCTGATCTGGGATAATTTCTCAAAAGATAGAAATTACAATTAATCTATACGACTTTCCTTATTTGAAATTCATATATTTAAATTACAAATAACAATTTCCGGAGTAAATCTTACGGATCTCCTATCTTTCCGTAGCCTAAACTTCATAAGGACCTCCGGAAGGGCCAAAGCCTCATCGCCCTAGACGCAACTTGAAGCCTCACCTCCAGAAATGCTCTTTAAGCCTCTCAAAGGGTCGGCTCCTTGCTACTAAGATTGATAAGGTGGCACTAGAACTGAGTTGTCATGGGCTTTAATTGAGCTTCTCAATGCCTTTTGCACGTCTTTATTGGGTCTCTGTCTTAAACCTATAACAATTAAGATGAAAATTTGAATCTCCAGGTAATGGTGATTGTTGTCCTGCCATTTACAAAGGGAAAAAGCTCAAGAGAAGAAGAGACAGTAGAAAGAAATCAGGGAAGAAGAGAAAACAAGAGAAGAGAGAAAGCAAGCAATGAATTTCTCTAATGTCCTTTTTATAGGCATACACTTTTTTTTGTTTTCATTTTCTTTTTTAAAAAATAAATGATTTTAAAAAACTTGCAATTATCAACGAAATTTGTTGTTCACATTTAAATGGACGGAGTACTTCAATAATCAACACTTAAACCAAATGGAGGTAAAGGATTCAGAAAAAAACAATAGTTTTTGTACGATTAATTTTTAAAAATTTAAAACTACCATCTCAAAATCACGATGCTCAATATGTTGTAGGTTGAGGATTTTACTTGAAAAACACAAACTGGCCCCCTGTATTAAATTGTCAATGGCACCTTCAAATTCACCCTGAAATACATGTACATATAAGTGTCTAGTGTTTTTCAAAAGAAGAAAAAGTAATGAACAATGCAAAATATAATCACCAAATTGCAACCCACACAATGGTAGCAACACTGGACTTAATAATCTTATAAGAATGGAGGGTTTAAGTGTTGGAGGATACAAAGAAATCCTAAAGATGAATAGCAAAAATAAGACCCGACTATGTTAGGGTCCCGCTAGGTGGACCCCATGGGGTTGAGGAGCTGGTTGCTCGGCCACGGGATCCGGAAGGCGGTCTAACGGAAAAAAGGAGTTGGTTGCTTGACCACGGGGTCTAAAAGGCAGTCTAACGGAAAAAGAAGGGAGTTCTGGTTTTCCATGGCGGCCAAAGGGCGGAAGAGAGAGAGAAATGGTAGTGGTAACTGGTAAATGAGTTTTTGCTGCGATTAAGAAGAGAGTGTGTTAGTGATGATAGCAGCTGGGAGGTTTTGTTTGTAACCTTAATGAACAGATCTCACACAATAAGGTATACTAACCTAATTATAATTCAAAATGAAGATTTATTTCTTGAATTTTTTTCATAAACAATAGAAACCGTCATAATTGAACAAATCTCATATAAGAAGGTATACTGTCCTTATTAAAATTCAAATGAAGATTCATTTCTTAATTTCCCTTAAAAATTATCTTTTTTTTTCTTGATTTCTTGATTTTTAATTTTCACGTGTCAAACAGTGAATGTAGAAAGTGACAGAAAATTATGCTAGCATTTCTCATATCTTAAAATATCAAATGAGATGGACTCTACTTACAATAAGAAATTATGATCTTTGATAAGGAAAATTTTCCACCTCCTACTTATAGGATCTACCTTTTACAAGTTACAACGATCAATGAAATAAAGATAAATTACGGTTCCAACATGCAAAGAGATTGCACACTAGAGAAGGACGGCTCGATAGTGAGGAAGGAGACGGCAACGAGAGCATAAGCAAACGGGGATTGGAGGCGGCGACAGAGCAATGTAAGTAGGGAGAGAGAAAACCCTAAACATTTAGGGGTATTTTAATGCTCTTTTTTTTTAACCATAAGGCAAGAAAACTGAAAATTTTCTACCTCATGACACAAATAGACCCCGAAGGGAAAACAAGAATGTGAGATAAGGGAGCGTTGATTATAGGAAATAAGGAAAACATGGATTATCCTTTCAAAAAAAGATTTATTTTTAACTGTCCAACTCTTCTTTAGATTTATCCAATCATCATAGGAGGAATGCATTGCAGTCGTCCCAAAAAAAAAAAAAAAATGTACAGTTGCATATGAACTTTTGCGTTACACATTGAGTTGGAAGTTTTGGTCGGAGAAATGTGATGTCTAAAGAACTGAGACAAATAGATAGAAACAAGTCAATTACTTGTATTTGGGTTTTCATCAACAGATACGAACACTAGAACCTCCAACGAAATGACGTGCCTTAACAAAAAAAACAAAAAACAAAAAAAAAAAAGAATGTAGTATATATACTCCACCTTTAAAAAAGTAATAATTTCGTTTTCCCTGTTTTAAAAGGAAAAGAAACAATAACGAATATGAGAGCTCAGTAATAGAGTACATATTAGACCATATACTATGTACACGCTTTTTCTCTCTCCACTATACTTTGTCTGAGAAAGCTCTCCTCTTTCCTCAGTTAATAGCTGTGAGAGGAACTCTGGAATCTCTTAATGATTGAGCGGCCTCATAAGCGCCTGCAATAACGTGTTTTAAATCCCCATTTGCCTGCTTTACTGATTTGGAGTCCCAAAATGACTTCAACAATTCCTCAAAAGACGGGGTTCTGAGTTCTTCAAGAGATGCAACGCTTGGTAGATTGAATGACCTCTTTCTTGGTGTGGAACAAGATGGTTCGTCCACCTGATTGTTTGTCAAGATGAAAAACACAGTTGTTATACCGAGAAACATGTATTGTCAAGTTGAAAAACAAAATGGTACAGGATATCCGTACAGGATTGGGCTCATATGCCCACGTCTTAACTTTTTAACTGACATAGTATGATATTTTAATTGACATTGCATTTAATTGACTTGGTATGATATTATTGGAAGGACAAAAAGGAGTAGTAAATAAGGGGACACATGAGTCGAATCTAAATGGTATGTCTCTTAATCTTAAACTATACTGATGGGATGAATACTGTTATTTGTAGATGCCTATTAATATTGCCTTCGTGCTCAATTTGTGTATTAAGCAGAGAACATAAGATAAAGATGGAAAGAAAAATGTGGGGCCGAGTATTGTCTTACCACATATTCATCCAGAAGACATTTTCCTGAGTTCTCGGTGATTTCCACAATCTTGTGGTAATGGCCACCTTTCAATTCTCTCAGATCTCCGCAACAAGGAACAATCATCGAGTTTAAGTTTCCACATGCATCATGGTCAAGTAGTAACGACTCTGCAAAAGATAAGTTTCCTCAGTTATAAATTTTGTTCCACGAGAATAAAACAAACCAACCAATCAACAAGCATGTAAAAATAGATACTGACGATCAATGGATGAAAGCATATTCCTGTTTGCAATATCTGCATCTTCAAGTGCAGCTGAAACAGCAGAGGAAAACCTTGCACGCAGGGTCTCGATGGCTTCCGTCCCACCCCTGATAGAAGAAAAATTAGCAATGAACTTTCCACTAAAACCTGTGTCAAAACTTGTGAGGAAAGCAGCAAACCTGACAATGGAATCCACGGCTGCAACATTTTTGTTTTCTAGACTGATCAAGGATTCTTGAGCATTCCTCCATTGTTGTGCACCTGTTTTTGCCTTCTTCAAACTGCACCATGTTGTTTTGGATTAAGTTCGGGCACGTTCTATAAAAAGAGAAATCACATTGCTGATGCATAACGGGAATGAAGTAGTCCTTACCAGTTATGAAGAACCTCCTCTAGGTCTTTCTTTCCCGATTCCACAGCAGAAGTATCTTCCAAGTAGTGAGATTCTGTTTCTTCCATGTGAAGAGTCCACTTGCCCTTGACGGAAGATGTGGAATCTTGCATGGTTGACATTTCTTGCTGCAGTTTGATGGTCCTACTGGTTGCACTCTCCCTAAGATCATTAACTGCCAATTGGACCTAAAGGATAGATGAATAATGTTATCGGTTATACCTTATAGCATGCTTTTCAAATGAATAAAAAAAAAATGATATACTTAACATCTTCTTGAAAGAGGAAAAGAAAAATTAAATTACCAGGCTTTTCTTCCTAGCATTTGAACTTGCCAGCAGCTCTGCCACTTTTTCCAACAATTGTCGTTCCTCATTAGCAGCACACTCCTACAGATGAATACAGAAAAATGAATCAGACTTTGTAAACGCTAGTCATGATCTTTCAGTTAACTAAAGCTTTGCAATCACCTCAAATTTCTCTTCAAATTCAGACAACTTCCTATCATTTACACTCTGTGCTTCTTCCACAATTTGGGTCAGATTGGACGCATGTGTGTCTAAAGTGTTGAAGAAGTTCACAGTAATCTTAGAAATTGAACGTGCAGTTTCCACTGCTCTGGCATGTGCCTGTATTTTATATTTCATTAAAGTTAGAAACGTTGCATAAAATGATGATGATCTCTACACCTCTTCTTTAAATTTCAATTGAAGCATGGAGATGTTGGTTTACGAACCTCACGGTGTTGTTGAGCATATGCAGAAAGCTTCTCCTCTTGCTTGTTAAGGCTACTTTCAAGATCACTAAGTAATGCATCAGCTTCTGAGGCAATTCCTTTGAATAGCTGAATCATATAAATGAAGTCAGCTACCAGAGAGAGAGAATGGAGTTTGAAATAAAGTTGGATATACTTACATCCTCTAGTGCAGAAGCATGCTTAGAGACCTCAGAATTTAGGTCAACAAAAGTTGACCAAGAATTCCCTTCAAGCTCCCCAGAAATGTCATCCAAAGCTTTAATACCAGAACCATACATAGTCTTCAACTTCCCCAGCCTGTCTCGTAGTTCTTCAGTAGCCTTTAAGCAAGCAAGAACACAAGGTTATGCAGACGTACGATCAACCTTACAAATGCGTTTTATCATCTTGTTTATAGATTTTACCTCAGCCTTTGTTGATACAAAGGACTTCATATCTTCATCCATATCTTTCAGTTGTTGCTCCTGTTGTGTCACAGAAACTGCAACAGTCTTATGCAAGATTTCAAGTTGTTGAGTTAATTGGGATCGGAACTTCTGCACAAGTAGTTTGTTCCCATCTTCAATTTTATCCTTGCGTTCTGGTAGAGGAACGACAAATAATTAGCATTTTTGGAAAGAATATCCAAGAAATTCAACTTCCAAAATACATGATACAAACCAATTTTGGCAAATAAACTCGAGACATCTGATGCAGCATTCTCTAGCTCTGTTCGAAGTTCAACCGCACGCTCAACAAGTGCTTTCTCTGAAAGTGGTAGCACCGAGAAGAAGTTAATAAAACAGTAACAAGAGTTACAAGTTACAAACATCGAAAGCATCATCTGATATTAACCAGAGGACATGCGGGATTAAGTTTTGAGGAAAATCAATTGAACTGTCAAAGGGAAATACACTATGGAATAAGTAAACACAATATGACACTTTTCTTACCAGATTTGAGGAGATTGGATATCAAAAATTCCTTCTCTTTTATTGTCACATTTGCTTGTCGATGCTTTTCTTCGAGATCAAACAACACTTGTTCAGTTTGCTCGAGTTTTTTCTGACACATACAACGGGGATGAGTCTAAAATTGTGTTTGTTGGCCTGAAACAAGAATTATTTCAATTATAAAATAGAAAATTACCTCAGTCCATTCAAGTTTTTCACTTAGTTCTGCAGTTAGAAGTTGTTGAGCACTGTAGAGTTCTTGAAGCTCCATAATTTGCTGTTCAAAAGTCATGAAATGTTATTGCCTTAACTTCCACCTTAAAAGGCCTCAAAACATCAATGACACTGAAATGTCATCTTAATTGAGAATACCTTATCTTTAGAGTCAGATTCAATTTCCATGCGCTCTATCTTTTCAGTCATTGCCTAAGATTACAAAGAAAAGAAAAGGTTAGGAGATGTTATATGACGTATGATACACTGATAAGGGAAATATTTCCTAACATAACCATAAAAGGCATTGGACCTTTTTCTCTGCTTCTTCATGAAGGTAACGATCTCGTGGTATATAGATTCCATTCTTCTCTCTTGCAGCATATACCTCTGATACAATGTAAAAAGAAGATAACGTAACATTCACAATCAGAGATTATACAAATCTTTTCTTTTCTTTTTTTTTTAAGGAAAAAAAAGGACCAGGAGAGGATGTTCAAGGAAGATAGAGCATCTTAGAAGCAATAACCTTGCTTGAGCCTGTCAATTTCGGAGTACAAATCCTTGATCAAAGCAGATTTCATCATCTTTTGGTTTATCTGAAACATAATTTTTAGCAGATCGTTAAAAAAAATGCAAGAGAAGGAATTGCACTGCCATAATGCTTAATATTCAGAATACAAGACTGCACAAAATAAGAGTGAACAAACAGACTACTGACCTCTGGCTTGTTCTTTATATTTTTGGCACGGTGGGCATAATCAAGGGTGCTGAGCGTTTCTTCTAGACAATGGATGGAGGGTGATATTGTGGCGATTATGCACGTCTTTGTCTTCCCTCCCAAGGAGTCCCTTAGCAATCTTGTTAGCTTGCTATCCCTGTTATTCCACAAGATGGGAGTTAAATGTGTTCACAGAAATTGACTGAACAGATTATATTCCATCAATTACCTATATGGAATATGACCAGAGTGTTCGACCAGTGCATTAATGACACGACCAAGAGTAAGTAAGCTTTTATTTATCTCTCCAGCTTCCCTAGCTCTGCCCTGCAAGTATATTAAAAAGGAACTTTTCAGTAATGCACGACCTTCTTAATGTAGTTCAGTGCAATGTACTATATGCATTGGAAAAAAACTTTAACCCTTTTAATCAAAATATGGCCATAATATTCTGTTAATTAGAGTGCACCCATGAACTAACACACATGCATATAACATACCTCTCTGGCACCAGAACGAGAAATGTTCTCGGAACCAGCAAGGTCGACAAGATTCAGCTTCCCACATTTGATCATTTCTTCCCCCTCTGGAGTACATTCCTTAATGTGAATTGTGACGGAAAATATTGAGTGAGAACGACTGCTTTGTTTGTTAAGAAGAGTTTCAGCTGTGCGCCTTTTTGCAGAACCTTTCTCCAATATTTTGTAGATTTCATTTGCAGTACATACTATTTCTTCTTCCAAGCCCCTAACAAAGACACCTCCCTTTCCGTCCTCCATGAGAGCGATGGGTTTTTTAGACTTGTCATCTATAAATTTTGTGGTTTCCTCAGGGGCCAAGAGATCCGTAATCTCCTCATTGTACAGCTCTAGAAAAGTCACTTTCATGCTATACTCGGCACTCTGAGCTTCTAATATGTCAAAAATTTGTTTGACAGCTCTTGGGATAACACCCGCATCACTTGGAAACTCTCCATTCTACCAGAAATAAAAAATAAAAAATAAAAAAAAATAAAAATCAATAAAAATAGATGAATCAAAAGCAAGTATTATTATGCTCTGAAGTTGCGTTATCATTTTAATCATCAAACCTTTTTTCTTGCTCCACCTTCCATCGTGTATGTTTTCCCTGTTCCTGTCTGACCATAGGCAAAAATGGTGCAATTATAGCCCTCAAGCACTTCAAACACAATATGAGACACTGCCTGGTCATATAACTCCTTTTGTTGGGATGCTGGACCGAAGACCTGAACCATTAACCACATCATCCCACTTTCTAATTATTTCCACAAATTAAAACAACAGCATATAATACGACAAAGGAAAAGAAAAAAAGAAAGTAATCTTAAAAGTCCTGAAGTTCAGATATTAATTTTCACTTTCATCCAGCAACTGTTTCATGTAAGACGTAAATACCAAAAGACATGACACAAACCTTGTCAAACGCAAAGGTCCTGTCAATTTGCTTGTTAGCTATATTCTGAATTGCAGAAACTTCCTTCCTGTTCTCATTACAAGTTACCACAACTGGGGTATGTAACCTCAACTCATCCTCACTCAGAGGCCTACAAAATGCAATCAAAATATCAATATATAGGCCTTGGTACAGAATTCAAATAAATAAATAAATGAAAAAACACAATCACCAATTGGTTTCTTCTGACTTTACCTGCAACGCACAAGAACTTGCACATTGACACCTTTGTCTTTATCATGCTTGCTCGAAGAATTCGAATCCCCAGATCGCAGATCCCGAACTGCCTTGTCGCTCGACCGCGGCGTCTGAGAAGGTGAGAGCGACACCAAACCTCCTCTTCTCTGCTGTGACTGAACGGAATCCATATCTCTATATTGCTTTGGAAGAAAACTCAGACCTTTACCAATCAGTAAAACTCAGTGAGTCAACCCAAATCAACTTATCTGGATATTAATTCAAGCTGATTTAGCAAGTAACGAAGCCCCAATTGTGTGATGAGGGGAAAAAAAAAAACAAAACAAAACAAAATGCTAGGTTGAAATTGACTTAAATCGCAAGTGGAAATGAATGCATTATTCAGATTTTTTTTCCCATTTTTTCTGCTCCGCAAGTCAAGCTGTTAATGAATCGGCAACCATAATCGAACTCACTGAGTCAACGCAACTCGTTTAACTCGACAAGAAAACAAAAATCTAGTTTTTCACGTCTCCAAGCAAAGATCAATAACTCCATAAAAGCTCAGAAATCAGAGATTTGACCAATGAAACAATGCAGGACAAAATGCATCGAGAAAACGTATAACTCAAAAATCAAAATCTTTTCTTTTCATTTTTCTTTTTTTTAAAGAAGATATATAAACAAAGAGAACAAAGCTTGATGAAATTGAATCTGAGACGGATCGAAAATGAACGATCAAAACCAAAACTTATCTGCGATTTGAAACCAAAATCAATTAGATCAGAATTAGAAACTCACGCGAAATCCAAAATGCCGGCCTTTGAACAATCTGCTTCGGCTTCAATTGCCGATAATAGAAAGAGTCTCAGAGATGGAGAGAGAGAGAGAGAGAGAGAGATTCTTGAAGCAATGGCGATGATGATTCTTAGACAGAGAAAGTCCTAGAGCTCGTTTATACCAATTTGTAATCTTTCCAAGGCTTTGATTATATATCTATCTCTGTATATATATACATACACATATATATCAGCAGAGTTAGAGAGAGAAAGAGAGCAGGAGCTGTGAGAGAGAAGCAAATGAGCAGTGTATGACTGTGAGTGTGTGTTTTAATAAATTAATCTTGGAAATTAAAAACTAATTTTTTAAAAATTAGAAGGTGTTTGGTGATCGTTTTGATAATTCCAAGGACGGCAAGGAGGTGACGGTTGGAGCGGTAACGGCGTTAAAAGAGAAAAAAAAAAAAAAAAAAAAAAAAAAAACCCCTTTGAAAAAAAAAAAAAAAAAAAAAAAAAAAAAGATCCGTTTCGATCGCAATGCCCGACCGTTATAAATCGACAAACAAAGCTTTAATTATCCTTTTTGAAAATTTTTGAAAGCCGATTCCGCTTTCAGGTCCCGTCCTTCGTTTTTCTTCATATTACAGAAATACCCCTCCCTATCTTCTGGAACTATTATTACGTGTTTTATGCAAGGATTTAATGGACTTTGCATTTTTTTTTTTTTGGCTGGAAGGTTAGGGACATAATTATTTTTGGTTAATTAATACTGCTGACATAACCTGTCTATTTATTATCTAACACAGGATTTGCTATTGATGAGAGCAGATGCTGGCCTCCATTTACGCTCCGGTGGCCATTGCTTTCTTTTTTTTTTTTTTTTTTGAGGAATCATTTGAGATAATGAGAAAATAGTTATCACGGTATAAGGTTCTATTTCTCAAATGTAAACAAATAATGTACGAATAATTAGTGGCTTTGGTCATTTAATCGTTTAAAATTTTGATTTAGAAACGAGTAAACTTAAGGTTGTTTTTTTCACAACTTAAGTTTTCAATTTAAATTGTATATGTAGAAAAAAAATATTATAATAAAAAAATTAATTTTAAATTTTTATGAGAAAAAATACTGTAACAATAAAACTTAATTAACTCTAAGTTTTCCTTAAAAAAAAAACTTGACCTAAGTTTTGTGCATAGCATATGGTTAAGCATGTTTTAAGAGGGCCAACGAAATAAACTAATGCAAATCGATACAAAAAAAGACGTGTAATACTTGCGTTATGATGTTTTTTTGTTGGATTTTATTTATTGTTATAACTATTTTGACTAAGGGATTGTAATTGTTTTACTTCATTATAAATAGATATATAAAATAAAATAATTGGTGAAGTCAGATTTTATATCTCGTCTCTCACCACACAAGTGCTCTTTGGGCAGCTAATATTGATAAGGGAACAAACATCAGGTGAATAGGTCTCGTCTTGAGCAACTGGAGGAAACGAACCTTCCAGAAGGACAACAGCCATATCACCTAAATCAAGAAAGCAAGACTAGATCTAGTTCAAGAAAGAACTTACCTAGTCGAAATAAGAGGCACACGAATAAGAAAACCCAATTGGAGCCAAATAAGTAAGGACTTGTTCTTTTTTTCGCAACTCGAGTTGAAAATTCGAGTTGTAAAGTGAATTTTATGTGAGATAAAACATCATAATAAGAAAGTTAAATTTAAATTTTTGTAAAAAAAATACTGTAGTAAAAAAATTTAAGTTGTGATTTGAGTGTTAAAAAGAATATAATTGTCTTTTTTACACTTAACAATTATACCATCTTAAAATCAGAAAACAATGATGAGAAAAATCAATCCCATGGGATATTTCTATGAAATCACATCATTATATCATTTTTTGTCAAGAACATCCTTAGATCATTAAAGACATCACTTGATCATCCTCTATGTCATCTTTTACTCTATTATTCTCTGCAAATCCCTTCTTACTCTCCCGTCTACATTCTCGAGTATTAAGTGTTCAACCCTAGTTGACATTTGGATACGAATATATATATATATATATATATATTTTT
>NW_010359540.1:118709-148608 GCF_000414095.1 Morus notabilis
GGGAGGACACATGTTGTGAAAGGGCACTTTATTATACATTGGTTTGGACAGAAATTGTTCCAAGGAACAAACTAAAAACAAATACATTCAGCTCCTAGTTAGACTTTTTTTTTTTTTTTTGAATTTTAGGTGTTTTACTTTCACTCTCATTTTTTAACCCACTTCGACTTTGTCTATCTTCAATATTATCTTCAAGTTTCTTTTTTCTTTTCTTTTTTTTTCTTTTTTTCTTTTTTTTTGTTTTTTGTTTTTTGTTTTTGAGAAAAGAACATCTTCAAGTTTTTTTCTTGAATATAATAATATCTTGAAGTTGAACACTGGCCTCGTTCACTTCGTTGATTCGAGTTTAGAATTTGAGTTTTTCTACAGTAAAAAGCTCTCATAAACAATCACATCTAACTTTTTTACTACAGTAAAAAGCTCTCACATAAAATCACATCTCAACTCGAATTCTAAACTCGAATCAGCGAAGTTAATGAGGCCTAATTTCATTTAATGTATTTGGGGTAATACCATGTTCCTTGATTCCACGTCATGAGATACTAGTAGTTCGCCTTTTATCTCTTCTGCACTCTATTAGAACCCTCTCTTTTAATAACCAAAAAAAAAAAAAAAAAAAAAAAAAAAAAAAAAAAAAAAAAAAAAAGAGAATATATACAAATGAAAAGCATAATATTTATATATGTTAGGATAAATTAATGTCTTATTATTTTTTTTCGCTTTTATATTTTACATGAAAATACAGTCTTCTCAGGAAGAGTGAAAGAGGTCTATTACATATTTAATATCCAAATCACTGAAGACTATCCTTTTAATTGGTATATATACATATATATATATATATATATATATAATCCAACTTCCTTGTGAAGGGTCTTTATTCATTAGCACAATTAAAAGAGAATTGTTGATAAATAGGAGAGCAGATAAATGGGAGAAGAAACGTGGAAGATGATCAAAAGGGTGAAGACACAAGTGGGGTTTGAATGTGGTGGCAAAGTTACCCCACGTGATAAAGAGTGAAGTGAGGAGGCACATGTTGTTTGGTGGCCTAGTATTTTCTACTTCTTTTTTTCTTTTTTTTTTAATTTAAAAAAACACTTTTCATTTCCCTTCTTAGCCAAAGCCAAGAACCTATACTTGCTGCTCTCGTTTCCCCATCCGTCCGAAATGCACCTCTTTTGCCAACTTAAAACCGTTGTCTGTTAACACATTGCAAAAGCTTCCGAGGGAAACAAAACTAAGCACTCATTCATTTCATTGATTTAAATTTAAAATTCGAGTTTTGTTACAGTAAAAAATTCTCATAAACAGTCATATTTAATTTTTCTATTATAGTAAAAAATTCTCACATAAAATCATATTTTAACTCAAATTAAAAATTTAAATCAGTGAATTAAACGAGCCCTAACTCTTGAGGCTAGGTAGTAACCTATAGGCCATGGCATGGTTTTTGCGGCATAGTTTACTTACTCGTCACCCATGTGAAAGAGATTACTTACTCTTAAATTTATTGAGGCACAAGATTATAATGTTTTCTTGTGATTCATCATTGACTTGAGAATTGCCATTTGGATCCAGTTGGTAGCAACAATTGCTCTCTCTCTCTCTCTCTCTCTCTCTCTCTCTCTCTCTATATATATATATATATATATATATATATTTTAAGGGTTACTTCCATTTTTTATGAAATGATGTCACCTTAGGGCCCAATGATATCATTACCTTTCAACACCGTTATTGGAAATAAGAAAACCCTCGTCGAAACAAGCAGAAAGGAAAGGTGTCCAGAGGAAAAAAAAAAAACCTCAAGACTCTAGAACAAATGATCAAAACCAATGCTATTTATTGGACGGTAAAATTTATAAAAATAAAAAATAAAAAAAGAGGATCGAACTTGGTCAATAAATAACTTTTTTCTTTCCTTCTTAGCCTCAGGCTACTTTTTGTGTGTGTCTATTTTAAGATTTTTTTTATAAGCATTTAAGGTGTAGTGGGCTCGTTTAGTTTGTTGATTCGAATTTTTAATTTGAGTTGAGATGTGACTTTATGTGAAAATTTTTTACTGTAGTAAAAAAATTAAATGTGATTATTTATGAGAATTTTTTATTGTAACAAAACTTAAATTTTAAATTTAAATTAGTGAAATGAACAGAATCGGTGTGCATGTTGTAATACTTCTTTTATTAAAAAAAAAAAAAAAAAAAAAAAAGGGGGGGGATTTTTTTTTTTAAAAAAAAAAAAAAAAAAAAAAAAAGAGGCTGGATATTGATTTTTATGACCATGAATGCATACGTGTCCACATATGATATGTATGCAGTTGTTATTTCGTGAAAAACAAAAAAGGAAAACATATTAGAAAAATAAAAATGTATGCAGGCACGATATTGGACACCCGTATGGATAGATACAATTATTGGCCTACGTCTTATTAATCTGCATATAGATCGTTTGTAAAGGTGCAACATATGTGCCCTTCGATTATCTTATTCCTGAACAAGCAGTCCATCAAAGCTTTCTGGCAAAAAGGGGACCAGCAATGAAACAAATTTACCATATTTTTTAAACTCTAAAGTTCTTGCGACTCTAATTACGGCTCAAATTTTTTGTTATAGTATTTTTTTTTAAAAAAAATTTATTAAGAATTTCTTAATGGGATAGTAAATAGAAAAAGGAGTACAAAATCAAGAATTGTATTACTAAGTTTCGAACCAAGAAATTTGGTTAAAGAAAATATATATGAGATCCATGGAAATTAAGCATCACTAATGTTGTGAAAATCCAATACGTCCCACACAGTTGCATTAATTGTTACCATAATGCTGCGACAAGAAAGTAATTTGCATGATAAAAACCATTTATGACAAAACAAAACAAAACAAAAAAAGTAGTAATAGTAGGATCTTCATTCTTCCCTTGCAGCTATGCTTCAATCTATGGCCCCTCGTCAATAAACATTATTAAATTCTACTGCCACAGCAATTGAAATTCAACATAATCTGATTCCAATGTGGTCAATTCCAAAAGCATGTGGTGGACTCCCAAGAAGAAAATCAGGTCTCGTTCATTTCACCGATTCGAGTTTTCAGTTTTAGATTTCTACAGTAAAAAATTCTCAGAAAATATCACATTAATTTTTTTTTTTACTACAGTGAAAAGCTCTAAGAAAATATCACATCTTAACTTGAATTAAAAACTCAAATTCACAAAATAAACGAGGCCCACATCAAGCATCGCATTTGGGACACGTAGCACAAGTTACCCATGTGGGGACAGATCACCTATAGAATCTCCTTTGATTGACTTTTCCTTCTAATTTTATTTTTATTTTTTCCTTTTTTGATTGCAGCAAAAGAAAATTACCATATGGCCTTCCTTCAATAATATATATATTTTCAGTGAAGTGGAACTGTTACTTGGGACATACTCCATGTACATGCTGCCTTACGCTTTACTTCAATACTTGATCAGTCTCTTCCCAATTTTGATATCGCCCTTTTACTGACATTTAACAGTGAAAGAAGTTTTTGATTCTTTCTACCTGCATATCGCTATGCTCCACATAATTCCCAACTCCAAATTTATAGACCCTTTGAGCAAAAGTCTTGCCCAGTTCCACACAGGTAGTTAGAAAAACAACTTCTAACGGAATTTACAATTTAGAATTCCATTTTAGAGGATAGACCAAATTCTGGTACTGAATATCTGTCTTCCCACGTGACGTACAGCAGAATGAGAGTTGCATTAATTACTTGTGTAATTATAATTAGGATGAGATCAGCAATTTCAAGTGTGGACTGTAACTGAGATGAATAAATTTATTATTAAGAAGATTCTCTTACACGCTTGGTGTACTAATAAGTCAAGTTTTTTTAACTGTTGAATTCATGTATTTTTTAATTTTTACGTGATTTTATACAGATTCTGTAAACAAAAAACATGACCTATTAGTATGTTAACGTATCAGAGAATGTCTCTATTAAGAAGATTTTCTGACAGGCCTAATGTACTAGTAGGTTAAGTTTTATTATTATTATTAGTATTATTATTATTACAATATAAATCACCTAGTTTGTTACTAGCAGCTGTACGGGACTCAATAGATCATAAATCATGAGTTGATGCGGGTTAAAAACTTAAAAATTATGGCCGTGTTTAGAATTGATCATGTTTTTATTTTTTACATTTTTTGAGAAAGAAAAAATGAAAACGTTTTCAAAACGGCGTTTGGCGCAATAAAGACAAAAAACAGAAATAAAAACGATTTTTTGGTTTAGTGTAAAATGAGAGAGAAATGAAAAACGACTTTTAGTCGTTTCTCATTTTTTATTTTCATTTTCTCCTCTCTCGAGCAGAGAAAGAGAAAGAGAGACATTAATGAGATTTTTTACACTGAAAATAATTTCTTGATAAAACTATTAAACGCATTTTTAAAAATAATTTTTATTTGAGATTGAAAACGTTTTTATTTTCATTTCATATAAAAAATAAAATAATTTTACAACGAATCGCGCCCTATGTCTACTCCGTACTTTTGAAGGTCCTTTATGTTTCACATGATCTATTATCTGTGTCAACTTAGATGTTCCTTCCTTAGAAATGTGCCTATCACATTCAACTTGGGTGCATGCATATAATGCTTATATCTTACAGTACTCAACCGATAGAATGGAGGGGCCATTGGCGGTGCCGTATTTGACAGGTTGATAATAGGTATAAATTTAGTTACACTGTAAACAATGAGAATCAATTCATGAATATTAAGTGAGAGAGTTCTGATAGGTCATCTTTCGTCGCTATGCCATCACCACATGTGTTAACTGATTAATTATTTGACGGCTTATGACAAAGACTCTGTGTGTATGGTGTATGGTGTATGGTTGGATGAATATGTAGGACTAAACGAATGAGGGTCTAAAACAAAATAAGCAACAAAATAAGAAAATAAATAAGAAAAAAAGTGGGGCTAACCGCCCATTTGCTTTAGGAGAATGAAATGGAGTCAGAAGTATGCTTTACTGATAAGATCTGGTTAATTTTATGAACTCTCCCAATCTAGGTTCATGTGACAACGCATCATGCAAAACCCATCATTCTAGCCCATCCCCAGCGCTAAATGGTCTCACTCACATGATGATTTGTGCCCAAGAATTTAACTCCTTTGAGGAACAGAAACATTACCAAGACAAACACAACAGTTTTTGAGTGTTTAGGAAAAATGTGTACTTATGACAAGAACCATATTATGTGTGTACGTACATTCTTCTTGGAATATCAGAAACTATAAATTAGGCACATTGTCCTGTACATAAGAGCTGCCACTTATATATGTTTGCATTATTTCAAAATTGTCACAAAAATCAAAACCTCCAAAATTGCTCACTAGACCATCTTTTAGAAACTTTCCTAATTGCAAAAGAATCTTCATCAGTACAATACTTGTCCACACACGAAAATGAAAAATGCTGCTTAGTCTGAAAGTGATGAAAAACAGCATCAGTTCAGTTGATCAGTCGCTATTAAACTACCAACTACAATTTTAATAATGTTTGACTCATAATAGCAAGTTCAACAAGCATTTTAGTATCCTAAGCGTGTGCTGCAGGACCAGACTAGCGCAAAATGAAGCATCTACCAGTCAATACTTTGGCTACTTTCTCTTGGTGCTTATAATGATCACCATGGTATCCGAAGTGTGGGGTGAAAAGCAGATGTTTCATTACAATATTCATGACGTTGCACCAGTAAATTAAAGTACATGAAGTTTAATTGATCATATCTGAATTAAAAAAAAAAAAAAATCGATCAGAAAGTCAAGTAGACGTGGTGCTTTTTTTTAGCTATATATCTTCTTTAGTCTACTTTCCTCACATGCAATGGTGGTCATTCAGGCGGACAATTTTGTGCAAGTAGATTTAGGGCCATTCAATTCGTAGATCACATTCGAGTAAGCCCAACTCAGGTGTGAAATTGGACCGAATTATACGTTTACTAAACGAAACTCTTTTTATTTTCCCATTACTCAAGTTTAGTTATACAGTGCGGATTGTCTCTGCAGAAAAAGACACTTATTTGTAATTGGAGTTTGACTTTAGTATAAGTGAATACAAAACTCAAGTTTTAAATGTCAAATCAATCTCCTCCTAAACACTTAACTCAAAGTCCAAACTAAACTCAAATTTCTTACAACTCAAATCCACTTTCTTATGGCTTGTTTAGTTCGTTAATTCAAGTTGAGATGTGACTTTATATTAAAGTTTTTTACTGTAGTAAAAAAGTTAGATGTGACGGTTTTTAAGAGCTTTTTACTGTAACAAAACTTAAA
The DNA here is from genome assembly GCF_000414095.1 of Morus notabilis. Classification (NCBI taxonomy): domain Eukaryota; kingdom Viridiplantae; phylum Streptophyta; class Magnoliopsida; order Rosales; family Moraceae; genus Morus; species Morus notabilis. The sequence continues at coordinate 125,035 of NW_010359540.1, forward strand.
TTTTAAATTCGAATTGATAAAATAAATGGGATCTTAACTCAAATTAATAAATTTGAGTCAGTAAAATGAACGCGCCCTCAGTGTATGTAACAACTTACCAGCAGGAAAGAGTTTAGCGTGTAAAGCACTAGTTTTGCTTCTTTTACAGGGAAAAAAATAATAATAAGTGCTGATCATATTCCACTGAAAAGTCAAGGCATATCTTTTCTTGATTACAACTTTTTTTTTCCCCTTACTTTTTTTGATGTTAGAGTGAGGAAATTCGAACTCTACACCGTGGTGGAGTTTAATATGTACTTTACTCTATGTCTACGACTAGACTGAAGTAAGAGTTCCTAATTACATCTTCTAGCTACCAAATTTTTGCACCATTCCAAGAAGTAGATTGATTGTTGGGCCTAACTCAGCCCAGTTATGTTAAAGAGGCCCATATAAGTCTGCCACTAAATGTGGGTTGATCGAAGTACAAATGTGAATAGGGTGATAAAAACACCCATCAACCGCAAATGTATAATTAGAGAAAAATGCTTTTAACCAAAGGGGGTGGTCATGCTGTTAGAAATGAATAGCTCTTTCGTCACCAACATCAATTATTGTCGTTTAGACTAGTACTTCTGTGGTCGTTGTTGGCCTTGCCATACTTTCTTTGACATTAAGGCAGGGCAGAAAATAGGCTTGACTTGTCAAAGTCCCCCCCAATCACTATAGCACTTTATAAGCTTGTATCCAAAAATCCCTCGTTTTCTTGGGCCCTGCTTTTTGTATTGTGAATGTTGCGTTAGCGTTTCTAAGGGGGCATTTGGTAGAGAGATTCGTTTCCTGATTCGAATCATGATTTGTGGTTCGTTATAGTATTTTTTCTCATAAAAAATACACGTAAATCGAAAATGGTTCGAATCATATAGTTTGAATCCTCAAACTAAACAAACCCTAAATGTAAAGAAAATCCTGTTATGCCTTCTGTCTAGCAAACTTTTAACCGATTGGGCCCAGTCTTGTAACGTACTTGACTGCATCATTTAAAAATAAATAAATAAAAAATAAAAAGAGAGAAAATTAGGTGGACTTTTAGTTCATAGATTCAGAATTATTTTTGATTTACGTGTGTTTTTTATGAGAAAAAATACTGTAGCGAGCCACGAATTATGATCCGAACTATGGCATGAATCCACCAACCAAACGCACAATAAATTTTTCTTTTGGATCTTAATTTTTACTCTTTATTCTTGATTAATACTCTTTTAATTAGAGTAAAATATAAAAATCTAGACTTATGCATTCTAATAAGAGTATTTATCTTCTTTTTCCTTTTACTTTGTAAATGTTGGATTAGAGATCGTTAATACATGTTACTGACCCATTTCTATATTCAAAAGGAGTATTTACACGAAATGGCTTCTTTTAGACTCTATATTTAAGATATCCTTTTAATTCGACAATATTATTAATCTGTTTATTTTATGGTTATTGATATAATATCATTTTGAATATACTCCTTTTATATGGATGGTTATGAATTTGTATAATTAATTTTAAGAGGCCGTTGACAAAAGATAGGAATACCATTACGGATTGTTTTTACATATTTATATGCAAATAAAGACATTCCTTTTTTCATCCATTGCACTATGAACATACATATAATTAACTCTATTTGAAATTAATTAACTTGCGTTTTTTTTATATCTAACTTACTCTTAATCTTGCATGTTTGTATATAAAGAATTTATAATAAACCATGGGTAATTAGTTCTATTAATTCTTAAATTATATGCATTGTCGTCACTTTAATTCCTGAACTTTTAATTTTTAAGCACTTTAATCTCTGCATACTAAAATTTATAAATAATTTCTAAAATTTCTCATAGATGATTACGTATAAGAACTTAAATTTTTTTCAAAAATAGTTACATTAAATGCAAATTGTTCTAAATTTTTAACGACTTGTAATAACCGTAAATAGAATAGTTAGCATTTAATGTAATTATATATTTGAAAGTTTTTAGTTATTTTTGTCTAGGATGTGGTGATCTATGTGAAATTTTAAAAATCCATAGTCAATTTAGTGTGCAATGACCAAAATAATCAAAAATCAAAAGTTACGAGAGTAATTTGTAATTATTAAAAGTTTATTAACTAAAATGACAGAATGCACATAATTTAAGAACTAACAATGCTAATAATCCTAACACATGCTTAAACCGTGATATTAAATTCTATGTGTATATGTGGTTCGTGCTACTAAAGACGCGACCCATAACATTACGAATAACATTATGTGTATATGTGGTTTTCTTTTTTTTTTCCCCCCTCTTTTTCTTGATTGTTTTTTATTTTACTTTTGGAAAATTTGATACGTTTATTTAAATTTGGGATTTTTTTTTTGGCTGATTTAACCAATTTGGTTTTGGACCAAAATAATTCCCAATAACATTACGATTAAAAAAAAACGTTAAAATTACTTTTTCTTACAACTATTTTAACCGAATTAAAGAGGGAAAAGATTGTAAAGTGAGAAAACAACGTTAGTAATATTCCTAAAAACATAAGATTAGACATAGCATTCCGAGAAAAAAAGAGAGGATGTTTATATATTTGAACTTATCCATATTATAAGACATTTAAAATTACTTTTTCTTACAACTATTTTGACCGAATTAAAGAGGGAAAAGATTGTAAAGTGAGAAAACAAGGTTAGTAATATTCCTAAAAACATAAGATTAGACATAGCATTCCGAGAAAAAAAAGAGAGGATGTTTATATATTTGAACTTATCCATATTATAAGACATTCTAAGAAATATGATTTATAACTCTCTGTCCGCAAAGATTACCTTAGTCCTTTGCGCTATACAATAAAACAAGTTAATGCTCAAATATTCCTGAGTTATACATTAGTCTGTCTAATATTAGACCTCTTGTGCATGAGAAATAGCTAGGACGCCTAAATCAGTAGACTATCTATTAACGCATTAAGATAATCCTTGTTAAAGGAGTAGTCAAGATCTGTTGTCTTATTATTTATTTATTTTTATTTCAATAGTTGTCTCTCTAATTAAATTTTGACACTTTATAAATTATTTAAGTTTTTTAATATTTTGTATTTATTTATGTGATTAAATTTCTAAATTTAAACAACATGGTAAATAATTAGTAAAGAAACAGCTGAGAAAAGAAAATTAAAATAGTAAATCTGAACTCTCAAAAAGAGACGATTTATGGGCCAAACTGATAATTTCTTAGCCTTCCCGGACATTAAGAGGACGTTTGGTTGGAGCATTCAAACCATGTGATTTGAATCATTTTCGATTTACGTGAATTTTTTGTAAGAGAAAATACTGTAGCAAACTACGAATTATAATTCGAATCAGGGAACGAATCCCTCTACCAAACATCCTCTAATTTATCTCCAAAGATTGCAATCCGTCCCAACCACTCCAATTCCACTAACTAAAAGTCATATTAATGAATCGTGAAGTTCCCTCCAAGCCATAGCATGTACTTATAATTTATTTTGCCGCATTATCCCAATACTTCAATTTTCGGCTTCGTACGCCTATCCTCATGATAGTGAACAAGAAACCGCTAACACACCATTCACAATACAAATAGGGCGTACGAAGAATATGATGGTCAATTCAAGAGATATTTGGTTCATGGATTAAAATTATGTGATTAAAATTATTTTCAATTTACGTGTATTTTTTGTGAAAAAAAATATTGTAACGTATTACGAACTATAATTCGAATCAGTGGACGAATCTTCCAACCAAACAACCTATTACTAGTTCTCTTAAAGTAATCTATAATAATTTAGTAAATTTTGTAACAAAGACACATCATCATTATACAAGGACATATTCATTACCTCCCAATACAAAACAACAAACTGTTCAACTAGAACATCAATGTTTATGTATAAAACACCATGTGGGAGATATTTTAGAATTCATCTTTCTTTGATGTGATGTAGTAACTACGGCTACGGTACACAATCACATCATAAATCCCTAATTAGTAATTACTTCAGAACTACTATATATATACACAACTATAACCTCACAAGTTACACCAATCCGTTTCAGACTTTCAGTAATACTTACCACATATAGCGCCCACAATTCACGAACTTCGATGGCACGAATTCCAAAGCTCATGGCTACCCAATTATTCTTCCAAACACTACTACTGCTCTTAATCACCTCGTACAAATCCATCCAAGTCCAAGCACACCCTTCGAACACAAACCTCTTCAGGGAATACATAGGGGCCGAATTCAACAACGTTAAATTCTCCGACGTCCCCATCAACCCAAACGTTGACTTCCACTTCATTCTCTCCTTCGCCATTGACTACGACTCCTCCGGCTCTTCTCCGACCAACGGCAAATTCAACGTCTTCTGGGACTCCGACAATCTCAGCCCATCCGAGGTTTCCTCCATCAAAAATTCCCATTCCAAAGTCAAAGTCGCCTTAAGCCTAGGAGGAGACAGCGTCGGAAACGGCTACGCTTACTTCAAACCTTCCTCGGTGGACTCGTGGGTTTCCAATGCGGTTTCCACTCTCACGGGCATCATCGAACAGTACAACCTTGACGGGATCGACATCGACTACGAGCATTTCAGCTCCGATCCCGACACTTTCGCAGAGTGCATCGGGCGGCTGATAAAGACCCTGAAGAGAAAAGGGGTCATTTCGTTTGCTTCCATAGCTCCTTTTGACGATGACCAAGTTCAGAGCCATTATTTGGCTCTGTGGAAAAAATACGGGCACTTTATAGACTACGTCAACTTCCAATTCTACGCGTATGATGAGGGCACGACGGTGTCCCAGTTTATTGATTATTTCAACACCCAAAGCTCTAATTATCACGGTGGGAAGGTGCTGACCAGCTTTATTAGCGATGGCAGCGGCGGATTGTCGCCGGAGAACGGTTTTTTCACGGCGTGTAATAGGCTCAAGAGACAAAAACGGCTTCATGGTATCTTTGTTTGGTCTGCCGATGATTCGAAGAAGAATGGCTTTCGCTATGAGAAGAGATCTCAAGCGCTTTTGGCAGGTCACCACTAGTAATCTAGTATAATTATGTATGATAATATCTTATTAAGAAATATGGCTAGCCTTGGATTACATTCCACGTTGCTATTTATGTATTTTGACGTTCTGTGTTTATGAATCTGTGGTTGGTTTTTACGATAGTGTGTGGATATTATGGTGGAGTGATTAGTGATATAATTCCTGAGTATTGTACAGTATTAGCAATGCTCGGAGAAGCATTCTAAAATTTAAAGAAATCCTTAATTGCTAATTAGTAAAATCAGAGTTAACATGATTCGCGGTTTTAGTAAAAACTGTAAAGCCGGGCTCAGAAATCGACATTGTCGATTATCATATTTTACTGAGAGTTTAAGACACGTATGTTGAACTTAGATTTTAAGTTATTTTAAGGCATTTTAAAGTCAGAAAACAACCCAAATAATCTATGCGATTTTAAATCTAAACCGGTATTAATTTCTACCAAATATAATGTAGGACTGTGTTTTTAACAGTGAACTGAAAACCGTCAGAAAATATTTGTCATGTAAACTAATTTAGAAACTACTATCAGTGTAAGTTTGATTTGATAAGAGAAGACTTTAGTGGGAGATAATGATGGGACTTAATTTGACCTTGAGTTGAAAGGTGTTATAAGTCATCATTAAGGAGATTTATCTCTTTTTTTCTCTTAGTCGTGGGCAGCCCGTAATTAACATGGTTAATCAAAATTTTTATCCAATTAGTGAGGCTAAGAAGCCTAAGAATTATGGTTAAGTATAATTAACCAATTGTCTATAAATACCACCATTTAGAATTAAGCTCATTTTTTTACCATTTCCTTATTTTTCACCTTCTCCCTCTCTTTTCTCCTCTCTTGGCCGAACCTCACAAGCCCCCTCTTCAAAATTTTTCCACTTCTCTCACACAAAGAAGACTTCAAATCACAATCTAAAAGAACGAGAAGAAATTTGTGTAGGAATTCTTAGCACATTCAAGGATAAAGATCAAAACTTTCCTCTTTTGATTTTCTTTGTTCAAATTTCTAACTCTCCTTAAAAGTTTGAATCTTTGTAGGAATCTCTCACCTTGGTGGTCAAAACCCTTCCTCTCCTAAGTCTTGTGGCAAGACTTTTCAAAACTTATCTTGATCTTTTAACTTTAAGAACAAAGTTTGGATTGTTTACCAAGTTTTATTTTATGTGTGTTAAAAGGTTAGATCTTCACATGCATGGGATTTTTAATGTTAGATCTACATTTTGAAATTGTATTTCATGTTTCAAGGTTGTTGTTTTGTGTGTTTGGAACAAGTTCTAAACTTTTCATGTTAACATTAAGAGGATAAGGATGCAAAAAAATTTAAGTTGGTAAGTTTTATTTTTGAGTTAAAATTTTTAGTCTATTTTGACTTAAAATTCGAAGCTGTTAGATCTAAATTGAGAAAAATTCTATTTCACAAAAGTTGTAGATCATGAGGTGCTGAACTTTTCCTTATAACTGAGATAAATCTCAATTATGCCCCTAAAATGTGTTTTTAGACATTTTTCCAAAACTGCCCCGAATTTCATAAAAATTGTCCAAAACTGTTAACTTGACATAGTTTCTGTTTTTCTGTTTTTTGAACCTTTAGAGGATAATTTCAGGATTTTTGAGTCAGGTATCTCAAAGTTTTCGACGTTATGAACAAATCTCTGTGACTGTGAAAAATCACAATTCTGATTTTAGGACGCGTTTTTGGGACGTTTTCAAAAACTGCACAAAATAATATTTGTGTCGCCATTATTTTTTAGATTTCGGTCATTTCCGACGCCGAACCTCATTTTCAATGAAACATGAAACTTTTAGATCACATTGAGACGAAGAAACTTTGCAAAGTTTAGATTTTAAGAATCTAACTCTAAAACGTAGTCGATTAAAGATTAAGGAAAAACATAAAAGTTTATCACAAAGGATTTGAAACAGTTCGGATTTTTTAAAACGTTTGAATTTGAGTTTTTCAGGAATTGAAAGTTTAAGACAAAATAAGAAATCTTAAAAGTGTTACAAACTTATGGTTCATGGATTAGAACAATTTTTTATTTACGTGTATTTTGTGAGAGAAAACACTGTAGCGAACCATGAACTATGATTCAAATCATGGTATGAATCCCCTTACCAAACGTCTCCTAAGTATTTACTAGGCCCAATTCTTAGTAACCGGCAATATTACTAGCAATAAAATGGGATTTACTAATGATTTTTTAAAAAAAGATTGGATTGAGAATTTTTTTTATAAAAAAAACACTAAGTACGGGCCTAACACCCGTACTAAGCCAACAACTTTTCAAGCCTAAGTTAGACACGCTAGTGTAAAAGACCATTGTAGACATGTTGGAGACTAATGGGCCTTAATACAAATTTTGGGCCCAAAGTAAGAAATAATATGAAATAGTAACTTAGACAATTAAGTTGTTAACCTAGGACCAATTAGCAAAGGTAATTAAGGAAAAGTATATGATCAGGATTTATTAAAAATAATCCTTGTAATGTGAAAGAAGTTAAAAGATCTCTATTTAAAAAGGAAATATTTCTAAGTATAAGAATGAATTCCTAAATAGACTAAGCTAATAGACTAGCTTATAATGAGTCAAACTCACACTCTCAGTGAGTTTTCTTTATAGAACACGGCAGTAGAGGTTAACCTCGGCGAGTAATATAATATAGTCCTAACCTTGGCTGATAGCAGGTAAGTGAGAATCTCACCTACAATATGAATAAGTTTTAAAGTGAAATATTATACATGTCTATGCTCTATGATATAGAATGTCATGTCATGTTACATGCTCACTAATGAATTAATGAAAACAATTTAAAGTTGAGTGTCGTACCAACCTCCCGAGATTGGGGAGCTTATGTTTAGGAATACAAATGATGAAATGAATTATGATCACGGTGTAGCTGGGGACCTTGCAAACCCTTTCTACCTGTTGATCGCACGCAATCGGTATGAACACTTAGGCCCATTAGATTTAATAAGTCAAGTTCATAAAAGAGTTTAATTGGCATATGCATTATTGTTATGCTTTAAGTACTCTGTTTTTAATTAGCGGGACTTAAATTCATACTTGTTGAGTATAAACTCACCCCTAGGATGTATTCATATTGTAGGAAATTAACTTGTGAATAATGGATTGTGCATAACGGCATGCGAGCAGTGTGGAGAATGAGAAATGGATACTACACGCATTTTTAATTCCACAATATGTTTTGTTATGATAAAACTTTTAAATTGTATGTATGCAATTTGGTTTTGAGAAGATTGAGACTTGGTATATGCTTTTTTTATTTTTTATTTTTTTGTAAATTTTACTTTAATTAATTAAAGTATTTTAAGCGATCACGTGCTAATGAGTTTTAGAGACGTTTCTCGATTTGGTCATCACATATAAAAATAAATAAAGAATAAAAATTTGTCTTTATTTATTTTTTTCCGTCCATTCCATCGAGAAAATGATTCCTCGATCTAGGGCAAGTGGTCTTTAACTCTCTGTTGACAGTCATGCTTAGGGTTATAATATTAGAATCAATCAGGCACCGTTCATTTCGCTGATTCGAGTTTAGAATTCAAGTTTTGCTACAGTAAAAAGCTCTCACAAACAATCACATCTAACTTTTTTGCTACAGTAAAAAGCTCTCACATAAAATCACATCTCAACTCGAATCAGCGAACTAAACGAGCCCGTTATGTTTATTATATCCTTCACTTCTCTTTAGTGGGTTGGTTGGGTTGGAATTACAAATCATGTCTCTGGCTTACTTAAAGCAACATGGATTTCCGTGCTTAAGATTATCACTTACGATTGAAAAATTTTATTGGTATAGCGTTAAGAAATATTTATTGATGCATTGTGCAGCTCATTACTATATAATATTGAAATGTATATAGATAATTATATACTTTACTCAATGGGTTGGAAAAAAAACTAGTACAAGGCATATGAATGGCGAAACTTCCTCTCTTGATCTCTCACTATCTCCTTTGTAGTTTCTCTTTTTATACATACACACATACATATATTATATATAGAGAAAATTTCAAATTAAAGCATTTGCTTTTTTTCCAAATCTATTATTTATGTAATTATGTAAAATTTTGATGTCATTCTTATCTTTTTAATAATATTAAAAATTTTCCATATATTTCTATATACGTACTTATGTTGGTATGTTTTCTTATTCAACTTATTTCCACAAAACATAATAAATAAAATTGTGTGCGCGTATGTGTTGGCCACGGGAAATTAAAACATTATCCATTCAAATATATTGTTGTCAATCAAGAAGACATAAATAATTCTACACATCAAACTCCATTTCAATGAAGGTAATGGAGAAATTATGGGTACGTTCGGTACCATTTAAATAATTTTTTAAAGGAAAATTGAATTTGAAAATGTTTTCGGTTCATTTGTTTTTATTTTTATATTTTTTTAGTTTGTTATTAAATTTTAAAAAATTTTGAAAACAAAAATTCGATGTTTCCAATATGTTTTTAAACAACTTTTTCTTTTATAGGGACCTTCTCCAATATACCATTATACCGGTATGTCAGGTTTTTTGTATGTTAGATCTGTATAAAATTACATAAAAATAAAAAAAATACGTCGATCTAATTGTTAAAAAAATATGACCTACTCGTACGCTAAACATACTAAAAAATCTACCTTATTATAATAAAATAAAAGATTTTAAGACAACTTTTTTTCTATTAGATCTCTCTCCTCCTAGGCCCTTATCTCATCTCTTTTTCTTTTTTTTTTCTCTCCGTTCATTTGTGTTGTATTGTGTGGGATCTATAAGTGTACGAAATCATAACAAGTAAAAAAGAGTGAGTAGAGTATTATTTTCACAGAGATTGTATTCAATTTATGTTGATTTTTGAAATTGGATCAACTCTATAATTATTCAAATGAGCGATTAATGAAAAAGAAAAATAACTAAACTAAATATAACAAAAAAAACTAAGAAATGGAAATAAAATCTTTAGGACTACAATCTCACCCAATTAATGTCATCAAATTGGTTTCACTCTATAATTAATTAATTTTAATTAATTGAATTATTATCCGAATGCACGAAATTACCTACTCACTTCTTTCGATAAACTAGTAGGCCCACTCACATTAATCGAAACCCTATATTCCTGTGAGGCTTCAATCAACATGAATTCATTAAGTAAAAGCGTTCAAAATGACTACAAATACCCTAAGGATATATTCCTATTCCAAATTGCATATGTTAACCTATTATTGATCGAGACCAAAAATCCATTTTCCAATTTCATTAAAGTCCAACATCATCACCTAGTTAGTGGCCAACTAATTAAGAGCATTAAGAACCTATCATCACCTAACTAGTGGCCAACTAATTAAGAGCATTAAGAACCTAATAGGATAAATAATATCAATTAATCAAATAAAAATCACATAGGACAAAATCAACCAAGATCTGGCTAAATTACAAATTAATCCTAGAAAAGGAAATAAACTCATAATTAAAAATAACATCACAATCCCAAAGAAATTAAACAACATAAAAGCACAAATTAAAGAGAGTAAAGTTTAGTTAAACGTGTAGATGAAATTCTCCATTTCCAGACTCTCCTCTCCTCTCCTCCTTAAAATTACTCCTTTGGTTATTGGAAATAGAAAAATAAAAATTCTTAAATTAAATTTAGAAATAATATCCTAAAGCCTCAAACTAAAAATAAAATTTTACACTTCTTTTTTTTTTTTTTTCCTTATATTGTTCTCTCCCAGCTTCCTCTCACTGGTTCATGTGTTAATGGGCGAGGAAGAATGGCTGATAACAGCCCCAAAATGCACGCCAAATGGGAGAGAAGGAAACGCAGAAGAAGGCTTCAGTGCGCTCAGCCACGTGGCGAAATGTGAATGGATTGGGGTTATGTGGAAGAGGTGGCGGCGTGCGAGATGAGAAAGGGCGCGGGTGCACGAGAGTTTGGTGGGCGCACCTGTAAGGAAACTGGGTAGCTGGATTAGGGTGAGGGGAGCACGTGGCGCGCGCTAAATGGGTGAGGTTGCTGCCGCTATCTGCTCAACGCGCGGTGAGGGGGAGTGGCGCACACGTGCAAGATCTTGGCCGTTGCTATGATAATAGACGGTTGAAATAGCGAGTTGTAGACATGTATTTTTACTCGCGAGTCTGGGTTTCGTTTGGTGCCGGATTCAATTTGAATTTCCTTTTATAATTTTGACCCCATTTCAGCTCAAATTTTCCATTTAGATCCCTTTTTACCTACTTCAAATACACAAATGAGAAAAATAATTAGTTTGAAAGGAAAACTAAATAAACGCACAATAAAATTAATACTAAATTAAGTAAAATAAAGAAAAACTGCACTAAAACAAAATAAATTAAAACGAAATCAAACTAAAATAAACTAAATTAAAATTACACAAAATTAAATTAAAAAGATCTAAAATCTCAAGAACTTAGCCAATTTAAATGCACAAATATTAAAAAAAAAAAAAAAAAAACTCTATTTCATAGAGTTATCAATTTGGTTCCTAAGAAAATGGAGAGGAAAGATGCAAGACGTCTCCAATCTTAGGAAAATTTCTCAAAATCTGTTGTTCATTCTCGGATTATCAGGTAAAAGCACAAACTATTATCGATTTTCATTATTTCTCTCTTTGAAAGCATTTTCTCATTTTAGGGTTTAATTTAGCTTGATGAGTTATTTTTCTCTCTGATCAAATATGAAATTAAAAGGTGAAATCAACGAATTTCCTCATTCTTCAACCCCGTTTCATATTCGTTTTTGCTAGAAGTAACTTCTTCAATCTTTGTTCGGAATGTTAGATTGTAGTTTCTTTCAATCTCCTTTTCATCTTAGTTCTTCTGCCAAATTGATTTTATCTACAACATAATTAATTTTCAAGTCAAATTTAAATAATTTTTCGTAATTGTGGTTAAAACGTCAAAAGTAAAAGTTTTTATCTTTTTTTTTTCTTTTTCAATAATTGCCTTGCTTAATCTTTTTGAAATATAATTTCTCTTTAAGAATACGCTATTAATACTTTAAGGATGTTTTGAAATAATGTTATTTGCCTCCCCTTGCCTCTCCCTCATCTTTAATAATAATTGAGCGCTAATGTTTGTATGAAGACATATCATTCTGGTCTTTTTTCTTTGCTGTCATCTCCGATAAGGCATAATTCATTGAATCTTCATGCGTTGAAAATCTCGTAATGAAGAGTACTTGAAACACGTAAGCAATCTCACAGAACAGAGGAGACAAAAAACGCTTTAAAAAAAGCGTGTTCGTTAAGTGTTTCAAATCTTTATTACCAGATTTCCAACATCATCTCTTAATACAAAACAACAAGACCGAACAACTAGATCATCAATATTTACGTATAAAGTACCATGTGCGACGGCATTATTAGTGACGATATTATTCGCGACGACACTTATTAGCGACGATCGTGAGTTATTTTATAACTCAATTTGATGTGATGTAGTAAAATGACGAACACTGCAAATTACGTAAGTACGGCAACAGCACCCAATCACATCTTTTCCTAACATCGAGCTCCTAATTAGTAATTAATTAATGTAATAGAAACTTGTTTGTCAAAGAAAAAGAGGATTAGTGTTGCTCTCGGGCCCCGATTCAACGCCTCAAGAGAAATCTAATGTGTTAGCAACTTAGAACTATTATGGCCCCGTTCATTTCGCCGATTTGAGTTTAGAATTCGAGTTTTGCTACAGTAAAAAGCTCTCAGAAACAGTCACATCTAACTTTTTTGCTACAGTAAAAAGTTCTCACATAAAATCACATCTCAACTCGAATTATAAACTCAAATCAGAGAACGGACCCTATATATACAACTAGCCCTTACAAGTTATTACCACAATCCATTTTAGTACTACTTATCATAGCGCCCACAATTCACAAACTTGAAATGGCAATAGTTCTGAAGGTTATCATTACCCTATTACTCTTCCAAACATTAGTCCAAGCACACCCTTCGAACACAAACGGCCTCTTTAGGGAATACATAGGGGCCGAGTTCAACAACGTTAAATTCTCCGACGTCCCCATCAACCCAAACGTTGACTTCCACTTCATTCTCTCCTTCGCCATTGACTACGACTCCTCCGGCATTTCTCCGACCAACGGCAAATTCAACGTCTTCTGGGACTCCGACAATCTCAGCCCCTCCCATGTTTCTTCCATCAAAAAATTCCATTCGAACGTCAAAGTCGCCGTAAGCCTAGGAGGAGACAGCGTCGGAAAAGGCTACGCTTATTTCAAACCTTCCTCGGTGGACTCGTGGGTTTCCAACGCGGTTTCCACTCTCACAAGCATCATCAGAAAGTACCACCTCGACGGAATCCACATCGACTACGAGCATTTCCGCTCCGATCCCGACACTTTCGCAGAGTGCACCGGGCGGCTGATAAAGACCCTGAAGAGAAAAGGGGTCATTTCGTTTGCTTCCATAGCTCCTTTTGATGATGACCAAGTTCAGAGCCATTATTTGGCTCTGTGGAAAAAATACGGGCACTTTATAGACTACGTCAACTTCCAATTCTACGCGTATGATGAGGGCACGACGGTGTCGGAGTTTATTGATTATTTCAACACCCAAAGCTCTAATTATCACGGTGGGAAGGTGCTGACGAGCGTTATTAGCGATGGGAGCGGCGGATTGTCGCCGGAGAAAGGGTTTTTCACAGCGTGTAATACGCTCAAGAGACAAAAACGGCTTCATGGTATCTTTGTTTGGTCTGCGGATGATTCGAAGAAGAATGGCTTTCGATATGAGAAGAGATCTCAAGCGTTATTAGCTGGTCACCATTATTATTAAGTATGATTGAATATCTTATTAAAAATGCATAGGGTACGACAAATTAAAACAGAGTGTGTATATATAAAAACAAAGCAAGAATAAATTTGTCTTTATGTTTTCGTTTGTTACATTGAGAAAAATGATTCTTCTAGGACAAGTGGTTGCTTGTAAGCAGGGAATTTAACTAGAAAAAGGCTGGACGAAAACCGCGGTCTTCAACGCTCTATTGACAGCCATGCTTAGGGTTATATTAATATTAAATTAATCAGTTTTAAGGAGTTTGTCATATGATCCTTTCATTCTTTTAGTGGGTTGGTTGAGTTGGAATTATGAATCATATCCTTGGCTTACTTAAAGCAACATGGATTTCCGTTCTTAAAATCACTTATGATAGGAAACATATGGTACTTTTATCGATATAGTTGCTCAATACTATATTACAGTTATTTTCGAAAAAAAAAAAAAAAATCTATATGATACTAGTGAAATGTATAAGAATAATTATGTACAGTACTCGTATGGATGACAAAATTTCATAATTATCTCCGGCGATTAAATGAAATCAAAGACATGATCAGTTAGGAAATACTGGTCTACATATCTGTTAATAATTTGTTGATCTATTGATATCTTATCTAAGATAAGTGAGATGTCGTGCCGGCTCAGGTGGTTCTGCCCAAGAGGGCCTTGTGCGGCCTTAAGTGCTTTTTACTCTAATTTTGTACTCCAAAATGCCACTAAATCTCATTTTATTATTTTTTCTACAAAATAACACCAAAAACATATTAAACTAACAAAGGTATTTAAAGACTTGTAACTATTTGAACTTAAAAATACTTAGGCCCCGTTCATTTTACCGATTCGAGTTTAGAATTCGAGTTTTGCTACAGTAAAAAGCTCTCAGAAACAGTCACATCTAACTTTTTTGCTACAGTAAAAAATTCTCACACAAAATTACATCTCAACTCGAATTATAAACTCGAATCAGCGAAGTGAACGAACCCTTAATTTATCGGTAAATAACCTCTTCATTAGTAAGCCTCTTTTTTAATCAAAAAATTCTGAAGGAACTGTTGGAATTTGGTTCTGACGAATAGTTGTATTTTATGGGCCTATAATGAGTTGAGGTGAAAAAGGGAAAAGCTTGGGCTTTATTGGACTTTTGGCCATTTGGGCTTATGGTTCTTGCGCAAGTTTTAACGGAGAAATAACACATGATAACAAGAATTTTTGTTGAATTTACCTTCCTGAGACAGAATTTTTACCTCTTAGTTTTAATTAATAACTCTTTAATTAATATAATTATTTGATTAAAAAAGATATTAATCAATAGTAAATGATAAAAAAATCAGATCTATACACTCTTAAGAGGTATTTATATCTTTTCCCTTGTAACAATTGAACAAAGAAACTAGGAGTGTGATTCGGCCGGGTAAGCTCGGGTTGGGCCTGAAATTTGGGCCGAGCCGTAAATGTCCGGGTGAGGGAATTTGCCCGTAACCCTTCGGGTTATCTCGAGTAGGCTCGATTTTGCGGATTGATCGATTTGGGCCTGAACGTGTTTGGGCCTGTGTCCCATGCGCGCTGGAGCAAATTGTAGGCTGAAAATTTCAGCCTTCCAGATATATATGATCCAATTTCAGAGCCCAAGAAGCTATATAAACAAACCTCAGGAAGCAAATTACACTTCCATTAATATGATCATTAATCTAATGAAAACTTTCCAAGTATTCTTGATCAAAACTCAGAATTTAAACAGTCATAAAAAAAATACACATCCTTTAAACGAGAGTTTGTCTCAAGTCTCACTTAAAAATGGAAACAATATTACAATCTAATTCCACTAAAATGGTCATTAACCATCTAACTTTATCTGTGTTTTCTCAGCAACCAAATCCGGATTAAAAAAATAAAAAAAATAATAGTAATATTAGTACCTATAACTCCCACTTGGTAGCCAAAAAAAAAAAATTAACAAAGGAAACAAAGAAAAACAAAGTACAATTCTCAACAGCTCTCATGACCCAAAAATTTCTTATCCATTGTGAGCCTAAGAAATCTCAATTTTTCTCCAGACTAGATGAGAGAACATGCAAAAAATCCCAATAAACCAATATATATATATAAACTTATTTCTTTCCCCATAATTTCCCAACAACCAAAAAAGGTAACAAACAAAAGCCCAAAAACAAAGCCAGAAAAAGAATCAAACAATGACACATTGAAAGCAAAGTAAGCATCTTCTGGGAGTGAACCAGGAAGGTGTAGCAGGAGAAGCAGCACCGGAAGAACTCGCCATGAGCATTGGAATTGGGGGAAGAATTGGACTGTGAGAAGAAGAAGATGAACGGAGAGTCGGAGACTGAGAAGTGAGAAGAGGAACTGAGAACTGAAAACTGAGAAGGAGGCAAGACTGAATTGAGAACTAAACTAGTGAAGTGATTAGGGTTTTGTTTTACACCACTATCTTCACACGGCTGGGTCGGGGAATAACGGGTCACAAGATGCACACCCCGCGCCCCAATCCGTACATTGCGGGTTGGCCCTATTTGAATCCAAAAAAAAAAAAAAACCTTATGTTTTCGGGGTTGAATCATGTAAGAGTTAGTCGGGTTCGGGTCAAATTCTTACGGCCCTAAAAGAAACCGTAAGAAATTTATTTATTTATTTTTTGCTAAAGGAAATTTATTCATATATATGGGACAAAGAAACAGGCAGCCACAGGAACTTTCTGACTGGCTTTTAATTTTTTCGGTTTGCTATGCTTCGTATTGTTTTGGGAAAAAGTAAGACGTGAGTTGACCCATGATCATATGGTTCAATATTTAGGTCGTAAAGTCCATTATATACAATTATATAATTTATAGTGGTCCAAAATGGCCGATTACCAAAAAAGGAGATTCGGGAGAATCCTTTCTTTTTTCTTTCGAATGAAAACTCACAAACTGAAACAAAGGGTTATAATGCTAATTGTCATCGCTTATCTTAAATAGCTGCTGCCATATCTTTCTGCTGTCGATTATTATTGGTTTGTCAACTTCTGAACCAAATTCGCAAATAGAATGAGTGTTACTTAATTGGAAGTGACAGCTGATGTGGAGACTCGACGAAGTTCAAGAGTTTATACATTAGTAAAAATTTGGCAATTGGGAATATACATACTTATATATATATATATATATATTCAAAGCTATACTAGCTAGCTATGTCAAAAATATCGTTCACGTCTAGACATGTCATTAATATTAGGCCATGTTTATTTTACCGATTTAAATTTAGAATTCGAGTTTTATTACAGTAAAAAGTTTTTATAAACAGTCACATTTAACTTTTTTACTACAGTAAAAAGTTCTCACATAAAATCACATCTTAATTCGAATCAGTGAACTAAACGGGCCCTTAATCATGCTATTAGTCAGTCAATCATTTTCAAAACTAGCCCATCAAAAATTTCATGTGTTTGTTCTTACTGAGAGGCTGTAGCAATCAAAGATGGAAAGTGAGTTTTTCTTTTCTTCTTTTGGGCAATAAAAAACAATAATACAGATAAATAAATGTATTTGGAAGAGTGATTCTTTTTACAACTTCTACATCAATAAAATGGAGCCGAAAGATCGGTCCACCGTCCACTTTTAGTAGCACTCACTAATAAACGTATATTCATCTATTTATTTACTTGTTATTTATTCTTTAAATTTCCTCTCTTCTACTCCTATATAATCTCGCACTCTCCTTTGTAGTCTTTCTTTTTCATACATACATGGATATTATATATATCTACACACATATGTATATTGATATATTTTCTTCTCTTTTTTTTTTTTTTTTTTTGAAAAAAAGGTTTAAAATATTCAACTTATTTCCACACAAAAAAATGTGTGTGCGTGTGTGTTGGCCACGTATGGAAAATCAAAATATTCCACATTCAAATATATATGGTTGCCCGTCAAGAAGACATAATAATTCTACACATCAAACTCCACTTGAATGAAAGAAATTATATGTACAAGATCGGTGCCCCCATTGGAGAGTTTGGAATAGCGTACAATTAATCATATATATATAGATATATATATATATTAGATTTCACTTCTCATCAAATTGATCAGATAATACGGACAAATGTGTTTTTAAGGTGAAGTCTTTTCACAATTTAAAGATCGATTGATCACTGGCTGGCTAGTAATGAAAATATTGCAATAATCGATTGATCACATCCCGGCCGGCTTGAGGCTTGAGGCTTGAGGTTGATATATATGACATATAATCAACCGAATCCCAACTGGTCAGAGAATCACTTATTGTAGTGGGGAAAACTGTTTTCTTGCTTATCGACCCCATTAATTGACAAACCCACAAGCCCTGTGCGTAGGATGTTGGGTAACACTAGCCGAATTTCGTTATCTTTATTGATTGACATGAATATTTTTTCTTGCATTTTTTCATCTCTGGAAGAAACCCCACCACCAATATTTTTTGAAAACATCATTGCATTGCCTAGCTAGCTACACTGTAGGATTATAGGCATGCATTATTTTTCATCCCTAGGACCGAGAAAATATTGGATATTGGATACTCAAGATGCTTTTCTTTTCGTTTCGTTTCTTTTCTTTTCCTTTCATAGCATCCACCTGGCAAAGGACAAAAAGGTAAATACCAAAAAAAGAGGATTATACATAACATGTATTCATGTAATCTTCTAGGTCCGAATCTGTCATCTAAAACTTCTAAATCCACCAATGCATGGGAGTCTATTTAATATCCATGCATGCATAAATAGCAGAGGTCTCAGTTTTAGCTTATATATACATAAAACACACTATATATAAGTATAGGGTCTTGGCGTCTTGCAAGGAAGTAGCCATGCATGAAAAGATAATATTATATATATGGTTTTTTTTTTTTTTCTATAGTAAAAAGAGTGGGAGAAAGAGAGAATTTCTCAAGAAAAATAAGAGGGGAAGATAAATATTTGTGTGTAATGGTATTTATGGTTCTCCAGTTCACTTTTTATGTCTTGACTGCGACGCTCCTATTGGAAATAAATTGTGGGAGAAAAAGAGAGGAGCTTAGGTCAGATACTAGATATATATAGTACAGAGAGCACATGGCCTCTTCTATTTAGAAAGAGAGCCTGCTGTATAAAAACTTAGTTCTTAAACAGTGCCAATCATTTTATAATGTCACGCTATTTAAAAATTTTGATCAAGATACCTTTTTTTTTGTATTTTAACGTCTAAGTTTATTAAATGATATGACATAATATTATCGGTTAGGCACTATTTAGGACATCAAAATATAGACATGTGATTTGAATCCGAAATTATAATAGCAAAATGAGGGGGAAAAAAACACAAAATTGTTGGCAATTGCGCATACTAATGAAACAAACATAAAAAAGGAAAATTAATAATAATATTAAAAGAACGATAGGGCTCTATATTTTCTAATCTGAAAATCTGTATTAATACATGTTAGGTTGCATATTTCTTCATTTTGACATATATATATATACATTTATTTATATGTATATAATTTTGATTGAATCTAACCTTCAGAAACATAAGATACCCTACTATGAAATCAAGCTCCTAAAACGTGTAAATGGCAAAAAGGCAAAATGATCAGATGGATGGAGCTAGGTGTCGAGTGGGATGTTTGCAGACAATTACGTACCACACACCAAGTTGGTAGAAGAGCACTGTGAACATTACGTTGCAACGATACGGCAATGAGAGCAATTGGGAGAAGTGGGTTTTGAAGTGACTCAGTTCTCGGCCGTTGGGGGGGTTCACATATCATTTTCAAAATGCGCAACACCCACAAGTACAAAAGTTCTTTCGCAATTGGCTCGCAGAGAAATTGCTTTTGGACCTAGCTAGCTAGCTCGTTAATTGACTAAACATATCGATAACGAGACCCTCTAGTGTGTGTGTGTGTGTCTATATATATATATATATACATATCTATATGTGTATGTATCTGTGTACGCATATATATTGTTGCTAACTATATATAAGTTTGAATTAATACTTGGTGTAACAGTACCACTATTACTGTTATATTTATAAGGTCTTCATGGCAATCGATTGAGTGAATATTAATTGATGAGTTTTTTTAAAATTTCTCAATGACAGTTAGTACTCCTTTTCGAAGTGATATAGATGATTCTCACGGACCTACTTGAAACAATAAGATGCTAAAGAGAGGTCCCCCACCGGGGCCCTCACATATTGCGGTGAATCATATATATGCATATGTATTGGTACCGATTGATCGGGCAATTTATCAGAAGTCGTTCAAAGTATGCATCATCACCAGCAAAGATTTAAGCCGATATATAGGTAGGATTCTTACCACAAAATCTCAGTACAAATTGGAACCAGAAGTTAGATCTTCTCGGACACCCCCATCTTCTTTTTTTTTTCTTTTTTTTTCTTTTTCTGTGAAGTTATCTTCTCAGATATTTACACGCTCATGTATCAATGCTTTATCTTTATAAAAAAAAAAAAAAAAAAGTTTAAAAACTCATGAGTTTAAGTTAAATGGCTTTATAAATAAACAAACGATGTGATGAATTATTAAAATACCCCAAAGAAAGAAATATCATGAAAGTTTACCTCTCAGTCCTCGCTGAGTCCTAATAATCGTAGCATACTTAGTGTGAGGCCAGATCTACTGTCTCATTTTCTGTCTCGGTAGTTGTCCCTTCAGTACTTATTTATCATGTCATCTAAATTTAAGAATTTAACCCACACGAATATAAATAAAATACTAAAAATACTTAAGCAATTCACGAAATATAAAAATTAGAGAAACAACCACCAAAATAAGAAAATAGGACAGTAGATCTTGATTCAATTAGTGAAGGATCTTTGTTGGAATCATGGAGACCATCCATCCAAGACTATACATGAAGACCTTCACTTTTGTTTAATTTTGGGAGTGTTAAGACCATCCACCGTGTTGTTTATTTTATATCTTCAAACTGAAACTTCACTTTTGTGGAAAGATCATTTTAACATAATCAACAGTCAACACCGTCAGTTTGACCTGCAAGTTGATCAACCTCATGGTAAAAAGGGTTGCACCTAGTTAAGTTTGATCAAATTTTGTGGAAATGAAAATTTTCCTAAAATTAAAAATACAAAACAATGTTTTTGGCATTCCTAAAAAATACTGAGCAAAATGTGGCATTTCAACAAAAGACAAGGAAGATTTAGTACTTAATTTAATCATGTAGATGTTAGTATATGCTAGATTAACTTAGTGCAGTTGCCACCCCTATGAGCAAGATTATATGAGGTATTAATTTTTTTTCCAATTTACTTGGGCTCCGAAACATGAAGAATCACCAAAAATTAAACCAAGTTCGAATCATGCTGCGTACTTATGCAAGAAAAAGTGCTTTTAAAATTTTCTTCGTCCACAATCTAAGCATTAATATATGTGAGATCAGACAGTCACGCACAAATTTGTGGAAGCCAACCAGGATATCTAAAAAAAATTCCCCATTTTGAGAAATAGGGTCTACGTATAGCAAGTTCAAAAAATTCGTACTTTTATCATTTTTTCCTAAAAACTACCATATAATAAAAGATCTCGGCCATCATAAAAAAGAACAAGGAGACAAATAACTCTAAAAATGCGTAGGCCAGAATCTTAAAAAATAAATTCAGACTCAGATAAGTTCTTTTCATTATCCAATATTGACGATCGATATTGGAATGATGCATGACATATTCCAAAACAGTGAGATGCGTAGCAGCTTCCGCCCTTTTTTATTTGAACAAAAATTGCAGGCACGAAATGCAGCAAAAGGCAGCTCCGGATCATTATAATTTAGCTTATTTAAATACTTTATTTGGAGAACTCTGCGTTAGGGTCCTAGCTATATTGTATAATTTTAGACTATTAAACATTTTTATTAAGTTACTGAATATATATATATATATATTTTGTATTTTGATAATGATTTTGTATTTTGATAATGATTTTTACTGATAGACTCTGATAGGCTTTTTTTTTTTTTTTTTTTTTTATATGTAACGTGAAATAAAAATGGCCCCCAACAAATCATGCTAATACAGATACTTCCCATATAGTACGAGTTTGCTATGTCATGTTAATGATTACTAGTGCACTTGCATAGTAGTTTTTACTTATTTCATTAATAAATCATAATTAGTCAACTAATTATTTGATTAACTCAACATGTGTCTTCACTTTATCTTTATGCATATGATTGAAAACTGTATATGGCCTTCACATGGGGATGTGTTAAATACTATTTCTACTGTCTGCCCTTATTATCACTTTTATATGGATCTAAGTGGCGGGGCCATGTATCTTTGTTGTTGTCCAGATGCAAGTTGGGTAGGATTTTAGATATCTTTAGTGGTCAAGATCTCTCATAGGCTTAGAGGAGAAATACATAGGACCACAATTGAAAAGTACTGCTGCTACTACTACTACTTTACTCTTGTTGCTTCCTTGTTGACTGAATTTAATTAATTGTTAGTGAACATTACAATTGGCTATTAACCAAATTAATGATCTATTGCAAGAGTTTCTTATTATGCTTGAATACTATATGTTGGATACGTGTAAAGCAAGCTTTGTCTCCAAAGTGTAGAATATCATTCCAAGATCCCTCAGTACTTTTGTATCTCCAATTATAACTAAATTTGTACCAAATTTTTTAAGTAGGGAAGAGGAAATTAACCAATTTAATTTAGTTAGACCTATATATAAATCTACCTATGTAGTTGCGGGCATCTAGTGAATTAAATTCTACACCTCTTAAATCTCCCACCGCAAGTTTTTTTTTTTTTTTTTTTTTTTTTTTTTTTTTTCTTTTTACGATACTGATGTCATAAAAATATCATTCTATTTTTTTTTCTTCCCCTTGTGTGGAAAACTATATGCGAGCTTTCCCTTGGACAAGTTTTGGATCCAGTGATAAATTTCAAACTGTGACCACCTGTGTAATCGCATTATGTCAAATCATTTAAAAGATTTATAATGCTTTTTATTGACCTTTTCATTTTTTAATATTTAAATTCATTTAATGATGTGTCAAAGTAGAATTGGTTAGACACCTTTAAAAAAAAGACAGCTGGTTTGAATCCGGTAGGTTTCAGAGTAAGTTGATAACTAAAATCCGTTTAGTTTGTTGATTCGAGGTTTTTAATTCGAGTTGAGATGTGACTTTATGTGAGAATTTTTACTGTAGTAAAAAAAATTAGATGTGACTATTTCTGAGAGTTTTTTACTGTAATAAAATTTAAATTTTAAACTCGAATCAGTGAAATAAACGGGACTTAAACTATTACAAGAGAAATGAATATATAAATATATGTATTATCATTACCGAACTAGAGCGATATATTTCAGTCTGATCAGTCGATGAAGTTAATGATAGTGTTCTCGAGTAAAGTCGAAAATATTCCGTAATTTGCATGTGCAAGCTTAACAAAACGTGCACCCAGCACTTTCTGAGCAGCGACAAACATAGTCACGGTTCACCACCACCACCACACTATTCACATTTCACAAAACAGTCGATTGACTTGACAATTATATACATATATATATATATTACCATTATTAATTACCAGTCATATAGTTTTTTTTTTTTTGTTTTTTGAGGAAAGGACAATAATATAAGAGGGAGGTAGATT
>NW_010359540.1:150601-189563 GCF_000414095.1 Morus notabilis
TTTTTTGAGAAAAAAAAAAAAATATAAGAGAGAGAGATATATATATATATATATATATATATATATATATATATGTTTATAATGATGGATGGATCGAGAGCTGGTTTACGGCCAATGGCAATCCGACACCTGGTGGCTGATTCGGAGGTCGGCGTGGTGGTAGCCCAAAACTGGCCTGGCCGCTCAGTTCTCATAGGGCAAAAGCAACATAACAAGGTCAACGCTTTCCCTCACCCCGAAGGGCCCGAACCATAGATGACGTCATCTTCCACGTCATCCTCAGCTCCCGGTGGGTCCCCTCCCTTCTCAGGTCTCATCCCTTTCAAGCGTTCTCACTCCTCTCGACTTTCTGCATTTAAGTAGTTATAACCCCCCCAACTCTCTACCCATCTCCATCATTCAGAAGTATAGTTTTGTATAATTGCCTTGCAATTCGCTCTCTCTAATTACCCCACGCGCCATGTACGGATACGACACCACCGCATTCTCACGCGCCGCCGACCCCCTCGGCGACGAGTACTCGCAGTATCCGGTACCGGTCCTGCAAGCTCCGCCGCCTCTGATGTTTCAGCCTCATGACTTGCCTTTCCTGCAGCCTCATCATCATGAGCAGCTGGCGGTTGCGGTGGAGGTGGACTCGTTGGCGCTGCTGAGCTCGGAGGCTGGGAGCAGCAGCGCGTGCAGCAGCTACAGCTCGCCGAGTTCAGTCGGCTGGTCTGCTGATCAGGGAACGAGCCTAATTCAGCGGAGCGTGAGCAGCCACTCGCTCCAGAAGAATGGGGCCCACCGGGTCCTCTCGTCGGTGTCCGAGCTGCTCGACTCGGCCGAGACCAGCCCCGTGAGGAGGGTCTACAGCACCGGGGACTTGCAGGTAAGATGACCTAAACTATATATACAATTCACTAATTGATTTCCAGTTCCTAATTACAACTTTGTTCTCTCAATCATGCAAATATTATGGAAGTACGTACTCGCCTAATTATGGTTAAGTGCAGCGCGTACTGATTATTACAAGATACTCACATGCAATTTTTTTTGGTACACTTGGAAAAAAATTTTGCACCTGAGACTAGTTATGTGTGCACGTATATATATATATATATATATAGCATGTGTTAAATTAAAATAAGTGGTTAATTGAGTTAATAAATATATGATGGTCTGACAATTTATATATTAATGCGTATACTGGCAGAGAATTAACATGGTGCAACATAGTTATCGATCAGAAAGTCCATTATCGAGCGAGAGCAGCGCCATCATCGAAGGCATGAGCAGAGCCTGTCGTTACAGTCAGGAGGAGAAAAGGGAGAGAATTGAGAGGTATAGAAGCAAGAGAAACCAGAGGAACTTCAACAAGAAGATTAAGGTTTATTTTTCTTTTTTTCTTTTTATTTTATTTTTCCCTATGATTGATCATTCTTTTCTTCCGTATATTTCTATTTCACCTCTTTATTCTATATAATGCCGGAATTTTTTTTTTATTTTTTTTTTATATTTTTTCATAGACGTGCACTCATATTTTTGTGCTTTGAGACTTACAAATACAGTTATATAACTGTACATATATTGAATGATAATTCTATTGAAATAATTATAGATATGAATGATAAGAGCTGGTAATTTAATTGTGAACTAACTATACATGACTTTCAGTTAGAAACTGATTCAAATTGTGATCATGTAACATATAGTAGAATATTTCTGTCATGGGTTTTAGTCAAATAAATATAATTGGTTTAGCGGCTGATTCAGCGCCAAAGAGCCAATTTTAAGCCAATAAAATGAGCTCATATGTCACGCCTTCACTTATGGTTTAGTGCGCATACTATGAGAGCCGCAATTACTTACATATATATATATATATGTATATATATGAAAGAGGAATACTCAATACTAAAGCCAAATACAGTTTTTCTCACTATATATTTCAAATTTTGTGGACCTTCTCCATATGTACAAGTTCATTTTCTACTGATCACATGACTAATTTTTGTTTTTTTGTGTATGCGAGTTCCATTGTCAAAATCACTCACTCAAATCTTATTTTTCTGGATATTTGCAATTTCTACTTTAAGTGTATACTTCCCCATGTAACGATTTGTTAACTTCTTAGAAATACTAAGAAAAGGCGAAGGAGCCCACCATTAGGCAGTAATCAATTTATACTGCATATTTATTTATCAAATTTAAGTAGCAATACATGCATTTTATCCCTTGTTAATTTATAACTTTTGTGTGTGTGTTTTTTTTTTTTTTTGGTGAATTGAGGCTTCTATATATATATAAACATTATTATTAAAATTGAAGTACTTCTCCAATTTCAGTATGCTTGTAGGAAAACATTGGCAGACAGTCGACCGCGCATAAGAGGACGATTTGCAAGGAACGAAGAAATTGATCAGAAGAGTTCTCAAGCTCAGTGGAGCCACATTAATGGTGGAGAGGAAGACGAGGACGACGACGAAAATTGGATCAACTTTCTGGATGCTCTCTCTTCAAACCTAATTCCTTAATCTAGCTAGCTAGTCAAGGAATACTAATTTAAGTTAGCGTCCCTGCATGCTAATTTTAGCAGTCATATGTATCATATAAGTTTTAGTCTGCTGTTATTGTTGGGCTTGTATAATGCACTTTAAGCAATGTGTTTAATTAGCTTAAAGTTGGTGATGATCATTTGTATATATAGCTGATTGTATAAATATTTCAACCACAATGTGGATTTCAATGGATTTCAAGTCTCCTATTTAAGGGTGAAGATATTTTATTAGGCAATTAATTATATGTGACGAAACGTACACACACACATATATACATATATAGAAGAGTTTTCAATGGTACGTTTCTATTGATGGTTATCACTAACTATAAAAATTGATGACGTGACGTGATAAGAATCTAATTTCATTAATTGCCATAAAATTTTTTAGTCAACTGTTTAATTTATTATGACCGTCAGATTAATATCTTATGGTTAAAATAAATCACTTAATGAGTAAATATTAGAGTAACCATTAAAACTATACCTATATATATATATATATATTATACATAAACATGGCGTTTTAACATATATATACACCTCAAACTTGTTAGTGTCTTCTTCTATTGGATTCTAATCATGGAGTCAACAAAGAGAGAAAGATAGGTTATTTCACATCACAATATATAAAGTATTGGATGCAGATATATATTAAAGAGCTTTTAGTTAAAGTTTATCCGATAACTTTATGATTTGAAAAAGATGAAAACCGAAGTCCCCATCGTTGAGAAAGGAAAGAGGGGCCAGCGAAAAGAGTAAACTTAATGGCGATATGGTGATGGTCACCATCTCCAAAATTCTAGAAGAGTAAAAATTGTGATAACGAGGAATTTTATGCAGTGTTCTAAAGTGCTCAACATTAATTGGACCTTTCCCATTATTTTACTAATTTCCCTAGCTATATATATACTAACTCTATGGTACCAAATTTATTTAAAACTTTATAAGAAAGGCCTACTTTGTTAAGTTCTATGGTCTTTGGTATAAGGCGCTACTGCTAGCTTATAGTAGTAGTTGAGGGCGATCTGTCGAGCTAAAAGCTATTTACACTATTGAAAAAGGGAGATTCGTTATTTCAAGTTTTTGGCTATGTGAAGAGGATCAAACTAATCCACGCACATACATATAATATATATATATATATATACACACACACACGCACACACATATATATTAATGGTGAACCCATTTTGGTTGCAAGGATAGGGTTCGCTTGTGATGGTGCTCAGGAGAGATAAGAATTGTTGGAAGAGAAGGAAGACATGGACAGGCACACGCCCTAGCTAATGTTGCCTATCAAATCATGCATCTAAATCTCATGTAATATTGTTTGGTAGTGAGAAGTTATTCACGATCAGTTATTTTACCATATGCAAGTTTTGCGGCACAAAGTTCATTATCACGCACTATAGCTAGTTGCCTTAACACTTAAAAAAAAAAAAAAAAAAAAAAAAAAAAAAAAACCCCTTAAAAAAAAAAAAAAAAAAAAAAAAAAAAAAACCCCTTATAGAAAGATAAAAAGTAGTCCTCCTGGATCACTGTTTTTTTCAGTTTGATGTCATCTCAATCAACCTATCATTAATCAAAAGTAAAGAAAAGTTAAAAGTGTTTAGCCTGTTGCAAAAAAAATTGATAATCAAAGAAGTGAAATGAATGGCATGCATGATTATCACTACCATTTACTATAAAGCGTTTTTATTTTTTATTTCTTATATTTACGAAATGACTATAAAGTGGTTGATTAACATTAATGTTCACGAATGATGGCTTGGAAAATAAGGTGGAGCACCAAGTTATGTACTTTTTTGGTTGTGCCCAAGTTCATGTACTTTAAGTAGACCCTATGCTTCCTCTTAATGCCATACCTATAAGCACGATAAATCATTTCACTCTTTTTCCTAAATCTGTGTACCTTATGTTGCTCTCATAAGAAAATCATTACAGTACAAAATATAGTAAAGTAGAAAACGAAACATCACATGTTGGACATATAGAAAGAAATTGTTTGAATATTTCAACTAGTTTTGTTCTTGAATAGAAATATCCAACTTAAATTCTAAAGGCCAAAAAGTTCTCATTCCTACTTTCTATATGGGATGTTAGTCTAGAGTATTCTTTTTGGGCATTCTTTCTTGCTATTTTTTTTTTTAAAAGGGAATACTTTATTGATTACAAGTGAGATGAATTCCTTCCTCAGTTCGAATAACTCATCCGAATTCTAATCCTTTGGGCATATATATATGGAATCAAATATCATGAATACTCTCAACCAGCGTGGAGCTTGTTGACCATATCCTGTATCCTCAAGCTCTATCTTCTCATGAGAAGGGTGTAGGATTCCTCAAAGAAATTACAACAGATAAAAGAGACACACTCAAACTCCTTAAATGTCTATTTGAACTGTATTCGAAAATCTACGCCAACACTACTCGTTTATTCTCTTATGAATTTGTCGCACTTAACGGATAGGTTAGGCACTTCTTTGAGGTTTAAACCACCTAAACTCACCCCTAATTTTAAGTAAGCAAAACGAGCTAAATAGCTTCTTTTTTTTCTGAAATTTAGAGTTGTTCATTTGCACCCAAACTCAAAAAACGTTTAAACTTAAGTTACAACTTTATTAATGTTCATGTTCTTTTGTAAAATTTGAGTTTAAACCTGAGTTTTAACTTAAATTTAGGGTTAAAATTTGAGTTTAGGTTAAAATCTGCGTTCACAACGAAAAGATAAATAAAACCCCACTCATATACCTTATTAAAATTTTCCATCACCATTGAGTTTTTATTAAAATACTATCCAAAGACAAATTCAAGTTTTGACCCGCTCAAACATAAGCTCAAATAGATTCTTAATTCAAACCATAATTCAAAATGTGCACATCTAAACACAAACTCAAATTAGAGTCTCAACTCAAACCATACTCAAATACACCTTAACTCAAATCAAAAGTTATATTTTTGGAAAAATGGGCTATCTCCAATACCTTCTCTTCTAATTACTAAATTACATATGCTTCTGCATCATTCTCCCCTGTTTGGAAGAAAATGCCCTCTCTTAAGAGCTCATCGATGTAGGAGTTGACGTAACCATTCATTTTAAAAGTTGCAACAAATAAGGGAGGCCCAAGCAAACTCTTTAAACTCTATTTAGAACTAGACGGAATCCACTTCAATTACACTACTCATTCGGTCCATTATATTAGTCTCTTAAGGATTTGTGGCCAACGAACAGACAATTCTTTGAGGGAAAACCACACAGCCCACCCAAAGTTAAAATATGCTCATGCATAAGAAGAGACTACTAGAGAGTATGTGAATTAAACAACTGTCTCTTTCTATAATAATGTATACCAAACACACTCTGTTTATTTGATTGATTTAAGTTTTACTACAGTATTCTCAGAAATAATCACATCTAACTTTTTTGTTACAGTAAAAAATTCTCATATAAAATCACATCTCAACTTGAATTAAAAACTCAACTCAGTGAACTAAACAGCTATAAAAATGAGATTATTCAGATAGTATTATATACGAAGGCTTAACTTCTGACAAAAAAAAAAAAAAGAAGAAAAGAAACGATACACTTAATTGCAAGTAGCATCTTCCATCTTCAGACTCGCTCATATCTCAACTTTAATTATAGGCAAAGCCAATATTGTGACCAATGCAAATTTAATAATATTAATTCATTAATCTCTTTACTCTCTACTCGGTCGGTCACATGTTACTTTAATCATGAGAAAATTAGAGGGGATTTGTTGTCTTTAATCAAAAGCTAACTATATGTTCTCCGTTGTTTAATCAAAGGCTATGTTCACTAAGGCTTATTAGGAGAACGGCCCTCTCGATATTTTGTCGGCCGGCAGTGTGTTACCCACTAAGTGTATGTCTTGATTTCATTAATGACACAAAAATCTTAACAAAGCCACCGTATTTTAAATCTAGTAAGGCTCCAAAAGCCTGGTAGAAAAGCTGAAATATTGTAGACCACTTTGGAAAATACCACTGTGGTTTGTGGACCCCAGAATCGTAGAACACTTATCTTTTGGGGCGGTTAACTTTTGAAGCATATCAGTGTTGGGAGTGAACTATTGGGATCGGGTTTTGAACTTTAGACTTTGACATTAAAATTAAGAGTTAAATATATAATTACTACTAGACTAATCCTGCAATCATTCAAAGAAAGCATATATATATATATATATATATATATATATTTTAAATGTTCACGGGCAATATTTTTCATACCACCAGAAAAGGAAAGCATTATATCATTGTTCGTCCAGTGCAAAATAAGGTGTGGGTACCCAGAAGAGAAAAAAAAAAAAAGGAAAAAGAAAAAACAAACTTTGTGGATTCGAGTTATTGCGTTTTTTATTTTGTCCAAAAGCATTGCTTAATAAGTGTAATTAATAAGCTCCCCAATCCCTATGGAACCCCCACTAGTTTGGAAAAGAGAAGAGTACATGGACTTAGTTTGGTATTGTTTTTTTCTTCTAAAATCAACTTCTACTTGTAGTAGAAGTTGATTTTAGTATTTAAAAAATCTCCACAAAAGTATTTTTTTAAATTTTTTTTAAGAATCTATAGTCAAAATTAGAAACAGTCTAAAGACAACTTTAGCTTTTATAGATTGTACATGAATCAACATAGTATAATTAATGAAACTTTCATAATACTTATAATACCCCTAATAAAATTTAAAATTTACAATCTTCTCAAATTAAAATTCAAAATCGTAATCTAATATAATATAATATAATATTGCAACAAATAATATCATAATTATATTAATAACTATAATAATATTATTTTATCATATAATATGATATTATAATTATTTTAATAATATGATATTATAATTATAATATAAGTATAATATGATATTATAATTATTATTTTATAATAATATTATATATTAAATTATATTGATATAATTATATTTATTATAATAATAATATAATAATTAATATAATTAAATATGAATATAATCTTATAATTCTAATATTATTATATAGTTGTAATTTTTAATTATATTATAATTGAAATATTAATATTTCTTATGTAATATTATAATATGTTTTATAATATTGTAATTATATTAACCATTTTAATAATATTATTATATTATATATCATAGTTATATATATAATATGTTATTTAATAATAGTTCTATTGTATTATATTAAATATAATAATAAATATACATTATATTGTAATTATATATATTATAGTATAGTATAATATAATATAATATTTATTTTTAATTATTTCAGTTATTATTTTAATAATATTATTATATTCTATATAATAATTATATAATATATTATATAATAATAGTTTTTTGTATTATATTAAATATAGAATAATAAATATATATTATAGTGTAATTATATATATTATATTATAGTATAATATAATATAGTCGTATATTTTAACTATGCACAGCAATTTAATTTATCAAACATTATTACACTGATTTTGAAACCAGCACACCTACTATAATTATAGTTTACTAAACACTCAACTGTTTTTTATAACAGTTGTTTTTTCTTTCAGCACAATGAAAAGCAATTTTTTCAAAATCTACAATACTACTAAACTAAGCCATGGTTTGATGATGATTGTGGTTGTTGATTACGGCTTTGCCACCAGTTCATCTAAGCAAATCATTCTTCCTTCTTATTGTGGAATCAAATTTTTTTTTTTTTTAATACAATGTGGAATCAAACTCTCTTTTCTTTTATATGCAATTTGACCTATTGATCATTAGCAATCAAATCCTTCTTTTGAGATGTCAACATTGTTCCATAAAGAATGATTTCATTAAAAAAAAAAAAAAAAAAAAAAAAAAGTCACTGAGTATATCTGTAACGGATATATACTGGCATGCAGATGGACAGCATTGGTGTATGTGTTTGTTATGTCTAGTCCTATTCATCTTCTCGACAACTAGATAACAAGTTTCTCAGAAGTTAAAAGTTCAAATTTTTACCAGACAACCCTGTGATTTGACACTGTTTCTGAAGCACTACAAACTACTTATTTTCCCGCTTAGAAAAAGCAAACCTGTAAGTAATAACGTTGTCATATGACCATGTTCGTAATCAAATCTGATGAAGGAGAACACCTTCGAGGCACCAAGAAATTTACTCAAATTTGGAAATCCCTGTGCTATTCTTCAATGCTTTAAAGTACAAAATTTCTTAAAAATAGATACGCTGATATTGCCAAATTACACTCATACAAAATTTGTGAGGCTCTTAAATACCTCGAATAAGTATTTTTTTGAAATAAATAAATAAACTCGAAATACTTAAATGAATTTGCCTATGTTGCGGATGTTATCTGATTTTTCTCCGTTCAACGTCTGTTCAACAAATGACAGAGACCTGAAAATCTTCCATATGGACAAAGCCGTTGCAAAACTAGGCCATCTTGATTTTGCTTTTGCTTCTTCTGTGGGGCTTCTTCTTGAAAGGTGAACAACTCAACCTGCGCTTGAGAGGAAGTAATGTAGCTCGACGAGGTACCTTTCTTTTTGCTTTGGTATTACCTGCAATAAATACAAATATGAATAACAAAACTTCGGGTGAAATCGAACTAGATCTTAGCACTATGAAAACAATTTCATAAAGGAACACACGCCCAGTTATGTAAAACGAAGCATTTCACGACTGTGACAGAGTATATTTACCTGATGTAGATTGAAGCAAGATTTCGTGATTACTTTCAGCATCAGCTTTTCCGTGCTGTTGATCCTCCGTGGTCACATCCGGTGGTCCGCTATTTACAACTGGATTATGTTCAACTCTTACCGCATCAGATTCCAGTGGGGGAGCATGACCTGTGACTGCAGGTGGATCATGTTCGGGTTCCTCAAAATGTCCCTTATCTGTATACTGTTCATCCGGAGACAAATTAATAAAGGGCAAAGATGTGTCTTCATTTTTCATATCTAGGTCACTCGAATCTTCCTCCATCAGATCGTGACCTATTGCTTCCGGTGTTATACTAGAACTTCTCAAATTCTCTTCTTCACTAGGAGCATGAAGACAGCTATCTTTGGATGGAATGGAAGTCTCTTCTTTAGAATCAACATGAGAAGCATAATCCAACACAATGTCAGCCGTAAGTGTTCCTCTCTCATCTGGTAAACTAACATGTAATTCAGACTTGTTGACAGATTTCCGTGATTGTGAGTCCGGAACTTGCATTCTAATCATGTCAATATTCATAGTGGAGTGACTTAAATTATTTAATTCTGGCTCCGCAGTTGTTGTAGGAATTTCAATTTCCATAGCATCTGACAAAGCTTTTGTAGCACCACAAGTAATTAAAATCTGGGAATGTTGGTTTTCTAAGGCTTGAAGTTCAGATGGGACTTTGTCTACTGAAGTTAGACCTGGTTCAGGAACTACAATAGGGGAATGTTGATTTTCTAAGGCTTGAAGTTTAGATGGGACTCTGTCTACTGAAGTTAGACCTGTTTCAGGAAGACCAATCCTGTTGTGCCGTTCTAAATTACCATCACTTGAACCTGGCAATTTTGTCGGTTTACCAATAAGATCAACATATTCGCTATTCTCAGGTGCCTGGGGTGTGGCCTGAGTTCTAGATATCAAACTCTTGAACTGAAAGCCATGGGATGGCATGCTACCAATAATGGAATTAAAATCAATGGGTTTTGCTTTTTTTGACACTTCACTGGAAGCAGCAAAAGACTTCGCAAGATCATCTAAGAGTAAATCACCTTCACCACTAGAGATGGGATCCCAATTAAACAAATCGCTAGACCAAGATTTGGAGTCAGCTTGCTCTCCAGATGATATCAGTTCAACCTTGATGGTTTCTTTATGAAATTGTTTCTTCCTCAATGCTTTAGTTATAAGAGTCCTGCAATACATATAAATAGAACGTTTCCAGCTCATTAAACACTATGCCAACATGACTGTGAGGTATTTGTAAGTCATCATACCTACAATTTTTGGAGACAGCTGCTTTAGCTCGTTCCATAGAGAGCCCAAGTAAAGACGATAGGTTTGCGACATCATACGGTCCTCTCAATTCATACACAGAAGGCGCAGCACTAGAGATGATAAGATTCTTTCCTCGAGTCCAATCTACCAGTAACTGAAAGTTCAGCAGTGTAACACGTGAGATAATCAGACAAACACAGGCATAACTGATCTCAACTTCAAGTAAAGTCTAAAAGCTTATTACACTGCCCATTCTAAAAGGCATATTCATTATTTTCAAGTTTCAACTACAACATGATTCATGACAGTTACGTAGTCGGCCAACAGCTAAGGAATTCAACCATGGATATAGCCATGTAAAAAATTAAAACCATTTCTTACCAGTTTAAAGGTTCCTGTATATGCTTTGCTCTTTGAATGCTAATATGCAACACACCCCTAATTTGTAATAGTTTTCGAATGGCATTATTCATTACTCGCAACTATAGCATCCAAATTGATACTCATAGTACTACCAATAATTGATAATCCATGACCAAAATTCAGCCACGGAGACAGTCAAATCAAGATTAACCATTCTTAACGTTCTTGTAAATATAACTTATATGTTAAAATACATAAGACTATATTTCATCGTAATGTTATTCGTATAACCTGACCTTAGCATTTGCTATCATTTGCCTCCTTGATTGAATATCGGCAATGAGACCGGAATAGGTAATTTCGAAGTATATTCCACGCTGCAAATAAAATGGCAAATCTACATAAATTCCAAGCTTCAACATTTATGCCAAAAACTTTCTTGGGAAAATTTTCCTGTAAATTTTTTTACTTAATTTTTCTACTGTATGTGCTTGTTCAGTAAGGAACACAACCTCGATAGCAGTTTTGACCATGGACGGTTTCAACCGGAAAGGTAGCCTCTGTAAGAAGTCGATCGCAATCATATGTACCTATGTCAATTACGAATAAAACAAAATATATATATATATATGTATATCAACAAAATTTTCCCTTTCGTCTAAATTTTCCGAGCAACCAAACAGAACTTAAAAAATCCAACTGCAAACCTCCAATTTCTCACAGGCCTGGTCGAAGACAGTCTGGTTCATCGGCCTGACGGAGACCAAATCGTAGGTCTTCAAAATAGGGTTTCCGGAATTGAGAGCCTGGACCTGGGAGGGATTATCGGCGACGAGGGTGAGGCGCGTGTACTGGCGGAAAGGGGAGGCGCGTGGGACGCCGAGGAGGTCGCGGTGGAAGTTGACGGAGGAGGAGAGAGAGGGAGAGAGCTTGAGGAGAGAGGAGAAGGTGAGAAGGGGAATGGAGCAACGGTCGCGATCGGACATGACGCCCTTGATCGTACGGTTGTAGGCGACGCCGGAGTAGCCGAGCTCCATGGCCGTCGTCGCGAGGTTTATGCGTGTCGCCTTGTCGGACGGCGACGATTCCGAAAAAGGAATGTTGAGGTCGAAGAAAGCCATGGCGGTGCTATTGGCGGAACAGAGGGCGGTGTGGAATCTCAACAAAGGGTTTAAGGCTTGAGCAGCCACCGAGTGGCGAAGATGAATTGGAGGGGTTTTTACCTTTTAGTCCTTTTATTTGAAGTTTTGTTATTAAGTTGAAAGTGGCATGTCGTTTTAATAATTGCGGCATTATTATTATTATTATTATTATTATTATTTTAGAGTATGCAGAGCCAGAAAGTATCGATAAATAGATACGATCCAAATCCAGGAGTATCGGTGAAACTTTGGGTTGGTGGGCAGGTCTGAGGCTCAAATTTTTTAGACTCAGCATGTAGATTTATATATTGATCCGTTCAAAGTTGTAAATTAAGTTCGGGCTTGAGTAGCCCGAATTTAGTCACCACACCAGAGCCTGTTGCCGTGTGGCGCCGTCAATTGTCGTCCGCCGGAGTTTTTTTTAAATTTTTTCAGCCAAGCCTGATTTGTCCGAATTGCTCGAGAAACGGCCAAAATTTTGACCGTTAGTGCCCGACCCAAAAATAAGCATGAAACCCAAAATTTGCCCGAATGCCCGAAAATCCGTCCAACGGCTAGTTTTTTTACCGTTGTCACCCGAACCCGACCCGCCGAAACCCTAAAGTAGCCATTGCACCCGGAATTTTTTGAAAAAAAAAATCAATTTTTTTAACCAAACAATTTTCCTATAAATACCCCACATCCCCCACACATTTTTCTCACTCAAACTCTCTTAATCCCTCTCAATTTCTCTCAATCTCTCTCAATCTCTCTCAATCTCTCAAATCTCTATCACAATTTTTCTAAAAACTATCACATTATCCTAAAGCTCTCTCTCTCAAATCGCTCTTATTTTTTTATAATGAATCTTTTTGGTTATAGTGGTATTCCCGTTGATGCCCAACACAACGTGAAAGAATGGCAATTTTTCACTAATGAATTTGTTACGTAAGAATCTACTAATCCGAGCCCTGGTGGATGTACTGGAGGTCGTGGAGAAGCGGCGAGTGCCAATGTGACTGCGTCTGCAAGTGTTGCAACCTCTAGGAGGAAATGCAAGCGTACCTCGATAGTTTGGGATCATTTCGACATAATTGAGGAGATCGACAATGAAGGTAACACTAAACATATAGCTTAGTGTAAATATTGTTTATCTAAATTACAATGTGACACTATTCACGGCACCACACACTTGAGAATACACTCCGATAAATGTCTTCAAAAGCTTAGCCAATCCGGCGGATCCGAACTCCGCCAAAACACAATTATCTTTTGATCGCGCAACCGGTGGTCTAACCACTTGGAAATATGATCCGCAAGTAGATCGTATGGAAGTTGCACGAATGATAGCTGCTTTAGATCAACCACTTAGTTTTGTAGAGCATCCTAATTGACAATGATATATTAAGGGATGATCCAATCTTAAGAGTTCCTATCCATTCTATGGAAAATAAATTTATAAAATATTGGTCTAAGTTGTCTTTGTTGTATGGTTTAGGTACTATTTTTTATCCTATATTAAAATTAGAAGGTTTAGAAAGTGGTTTAGAAAATTTAGGTGAATTTTTAGGCATCAATTATTCGGACCAATATCCAATAATAAAGGAAAAAATATATTCGATCTATAGTAAATATGAGATTAGGTTTATAGTACCTCCTAGAGTACAGGAACCGCAACAACAAGACGAAAACCCGCATTCATTCTTGAATGTTTTCGGGTTGAAGAAAAAGAAGAAGACAACTCAAACATAAGCTGGGAGTGAATCTTTGTCAACAAGTGGTAGTGGTAGCGGCGGTGATAGCTTCAACGAGTTTATGGCGTACCTCAGTGAAGGCTTAGTAGTCGACGGTACGGCAGAATCGTTTGACTTAGTTCAATGGTGGAGGGCACATGCATTAACTTGGCCAATCCTAACTCGATTGGTAATGGATATATTTTCGATCCCAGTCTCCACTATTTCATCCGAACAAGCCTTCAGTACGACATGAAGAATACTTGAGGAACACCGGAATGCAAAGGGATATTGTTGAAGCCTTAGTTTGCATTAAGGATTGGGATCGGGCCGATCAACGTCTACAGGATACAATTTCGCCGACAAGCCAAGAATGGATTGATGAATTTAATTGATTAACATTTAATTTTGAAGACGATCCTTCAACTTCAAATTAAATTGTAAATTTGTAATTTATAAATATGTATTTACTTTTGACATTGTATTTGTAATTGAATAACTTTGTAATTTTGTAAAATTTGTAATTCGTCACAAAATGATTGCACTCTTTTTTCCTTGTCAAGTTTTTATCACAATTGAATTTTTCTTGGTAAGATTTTTAACGAGACAATCATGAATTATGAATTTAATATACATGATTAATTTATTCAATTGTGTTAATAATATCTGTTGAATGTTGATTTTAATTTTTATAAAATTTTAACACAAACTAACTTAATAATTATAAAAATTAAAAAATATTAAAAAAAATTCGGGCGGGCGGCCCAACTTTTTTAGACGGGTCGGGTCGGGCATCAGGTAAAAAATTGATATTTTCAGGTGGTCGCGGGTGGTCTATCCAAAATTCAAGCACCATGAGTTAAAAATTCAACCCTAAAATGCTTTTTCTATTTAAAGAGAAAATAATAATTATTATGTAATCTTAGGAAACAAAACAAACAGATTTATTTATGACGAGACACTTGATTTCTTTTACGAGACACTCGTAATTTTATTGATAAGACTTATCAATACAAATAGTTTTAAGATAGTACGTAGTAAATTCTTGGACACATTGCTTTGAACATTGTTGGTACTCTTCTTCCAACAATTGCTTTTCCACAACTATTATTCTTGCCTTTGCTCATCTGTTTTGAGAACTTCTACTAGCCATAGTAGACGCTTTGTTAAATGACAAATTTCATGCTAACAAACCAGTGTCAGCAGCTTCTAATTGCGGCAATTTCTTTCAAACGACACAAACATCACAAATGTAGTCCGTCATGTGAAAACGACATGTGCGAGCTAAGAAGGCAATGCAATTGTTTTATTTGACAATCTTCTTGTCGTTTGGAGACAGTCGTATGTTACCATTAGAGAAATCTTGACAAATTCTAAAGTGCATCTCTTAATTTTTACCTTTCTTGATTAATATTATTTTTAATCAAATAATTGTATTACAAATTGGTATTAATTAATAATAAGGGGTAAAATTCTAAACCTATATACTTTTAAGGTAAGTTTAGTAATATTATCTTATCCCATTACCCCATTACGATCAAAATTTCTATTTTTTTTTTTGGTTCAAGTTATATAAACATGCTATTTCTATCCATAGGTTTTATGGAAAATGCTATGTAATGCAATTTCTCCGACTTATACACAAATTAAGTCCAAATTTTTTTTGTTGAGCGCTACTTTTTTCTTTTTCTTTTTTTTTTTGAGTAAAGTTGAGCGTTACATTTGATTACCTTCTAGCAATTGAATGATAACGCACGAATTGATCCAAAGGGATTAATAAAGATTCCTTGCATTATTCTCTTTCTTATTCACTCAATTTTCGTTGGAACTCATGTGTGATTTTAAGTGAAAATAATTATATGTGACATGTTTATATGAATTAAATTGAAATATATATATTTTAAAATATTTTAAAAACCACAAGCTTATATAATGTTATTTGTAAATAGAATAATTTTTGTTGGGCTATAGTTCACCTGGGTTTAAGCCTCATTTGGATTGGACTACACTTGGGGTTTCAAAAGATATGGGCCTTGACGGACGAGCCAACCATCCCGCGCAACTTTTCACAACCAAAATCGAAACACGAAAACGGGATTTCATTCCCCCCCCCCCCAAAAAAAAAAAAACACACAAGAAAACCGCTAAAAAAAGATCCACCACGTCAGCGATCCGCACTCACCGAAATAATCCATCACAGCCGTCAAAGTAAAACCATCAACGGTTCAAAACCGCCCTCCAAAGCCTTCAACGGATCCATAAAATTTTTCCAAACTCAAACCCCAGCTATAAATACACAAATTCGCTACCCATCTTCAGAAGCAACAAAAAATCCCAGTCTCTCTCCTTTAAAAATCCAATCCATTTCGAAATTCCAGGTTTTCCCTCTGTTCTTCACTCTCCCCAAATCTTCTTCTCTGCAAATTGCAATCTGAAATTTGTTCTAATCTCTTCTGATTTCTCATTTCTGGTGCAGATTTGTGAGATCCAAAGGTGATCGACAATGTCGGGCCGTGGAAAGGGAGGCAAGGGTTTGGGCAAGGGAGGAGCCAAGCGTCACAGGAAGGTCCTCAGAGACAACATCCAGGGCATCACGAAGCCGGCGATTCGCCGTCTTGCTCGCAGAGGCGGTGTGAAGCGTATCAGCGGACTGATCTACGAGGAGACTAGAGGAGTTCTCAAGATCTTCTTGGAGAACGTGATCCGCGACGCCGTCACCTACACCGAGCACGCCAGGAGGAAGACCGTCACTGCCATGGACGTCGTTTACGCTCTCAAGAGGCAGGGCAGGACTCTCTACGGTTTCGGAGGTTAAGGTCCTTGTGCTGAAAAGTCTTGCTGTCAAGAAATTTTCGTCCGAGTTTGGGGATTTGGTGGGTGGGGTGTTAGTGTTTTGTAGCGTTCTGTGTTTGTAATTACTAGTTGCTATGTAGTTTGTTTGGGGGTGGGTAACGTTGTATCAGAAGTCTCTCTGTAGTTCAATCTCAGGATTGCAGCTGATTGTGAATTGAATTTGAATGCGTTTCGTTGGTACTAATTTCGATCTTCTTAAAAATGCTCTATCGTTTCTTCAATCTGGACGCCAGATTCAAAAGTTGATAATTCTGAATCTTACTTCTATCAGAGCTTTTCATTTTAGGTTTTTGCTATGACTCTTTGAATGTGGAATTAATTTTGTTATATGCCCAGACATTCAAGCGATTTAACACCAGGCACGGTGCTCGATAAAGTAAAGAACTTGCAAGTTTTATCCTTGAATGGGCTAAAGGTTTGAAAGTAAAGAGTAATCTATTAGTCAAATGATAGAAGTAACATGGTTCATCGTGCTGTTGAACTCGTGAAATAATGGAAGTTGGAAAAGAGTTGAAATGAAATGGATTCAAATACACTCACTTGTTACCTTCTTAGAGGACTCGGAACAGGATTTCAAAAGGAGGTTTGAAGAATGTACAGGATGTTTGAGCACTTGCTGCAAAAGTTTGGAAGGCGAGAGCATAAAAAACAACTTTAGGAAGGTCTATAGAAGTGTTTTCCACTATTGGTTGGTAGTGTGAGGCAGTTTTGGTGGTCTATTGTGGCTGGGATTTGGTCTTTGGATGGGCCAACAGTTTGTGAAGACGCGTGTCGCGGTTGTCCGAGGCGGTATGCTATTTTGTGACGATTTATGCTTCACTGATAGGTTTTGTAGATCGCAGGTCTTTTGAGTTGTTTAGGAGTTGTGCGGTACGAGTGGTAGTATCAAAATCTGATTTTTTTTAAATATATATATATTTATTAATCAAGTATTGATTAGGCTCTTGTATCAATTGTAAATATATATATATATTTATTAATCAAGTATTGATTAGGCTCTTGTATCAATTGATATAGAACAAAGAGAGAAGATGGAATTGAGGAAAATAATAAAAATAATAAAAAGGGTATCACTAGCTAAAAACTTAAAGAGAGCAAACAGAGATTCCATCTCATGAAAAAAACTAAAAAGGAGAATCTAATCAACTACCAAATTTTAGTTGAAATTACGTTCACTAGCTTAAATTTTACAGGAAAATATAACATATCAATAAAAGAACAATAACTTAGTAGTGAGAAATAAATTAAATATTAAATATCGAGTGTAAATAGACATAAATCTCAAATTCCAAATTATCTGTAACCTTATTCCACATCAAGCATATTTGCTTTAATGTGCCTGCATGTAAAACTTCGGTTGGTAAAGAAAAGCAGCTGCATCTAAGTGCAAATCCAATAATAACATTTAAAATGTAACTCGACAAAACATTAATTGTAAACGCATTTTAGTACAGTAGACATTTTGCCGAATTATAGGTAAAGTTCCCACTTCAAAGAAAGGGGAAAAAAGAATACCTTTGATCAACGATTTTAATGTGGAAAAAAGTCTGAATTATGTTTTTAACGAATCTAACTAAAGTCCAAATTAACCCTCACAAATTGAAAAGAATGAAGGTTATATAGCAGGACCCAGTTCAAAACCATGTTGAAACCCCCGAGGCTCTCTGCTTATATCAATCTTCTCCAATTAGAAGACGCTTGTAGCTCACTCTGCTTTGTGCTTTGACCCTCTCCTCGCTCTAGAATTCCTCAACCCGCTTGTACATCTGCCCACGAACTTGAGAATCTCATCGATAATTATTACTGGAAGTGCAACAATTAGCACCAAAAGCCATTCGTTTAGGCTGAGAGGAACAATGCCGAATACTTGCGCGAGGAACGGAACATAGAGGATCAGAAAGTGCAGGCCAAAGGAGATGGACATAGCCAAAAGGAGCCATGGGTTAACCCAAGGCGGCATTGTCAGTAGACTTCCATCCTCGGAAAGAGCATTAAGGGAATTGAACATCTCAATGGCCACCAAAACAGAGAGTGAGAGAGTTGAAGCTTTGATTTTGCCTGAGTGGAAGTACTCACAAGGATTTGCATCAAAATTGAAAACCTGGGACCCTGCTGTGAAGGGAGACGCTGAGAATCCCTCCCATGTATGGCACTGACCCCAGTTTGCAAGCTGAGAGTAGGACACAAGTGTATGGCCATCTCCACTCAGGTCAATGCCTAAAAATGAGCCATGTGTGAACCAGATGATGAACACACCAACTGTGGCTATCCCGACATAAAGCCCAATCACCTGTGACAGGTTGACGATGTATGGTTAAATATTTTGGTGGAAAGTCTGAGAAAATTCCGAAATGAATTACATCTTAAATGCGGCATATAAGATTTAGATGTTAGTACCAGGTAACGGAACAGAATCCAGGCGGTGATCAAGGAATCATCACTTCTTCTAGGGGGCTTTCTCATTATATCTGTGTCTGGAGGATTGAATCCCAAAGCTGTTGCTGGGGGTCCATCAGTGACAAGATTGACCCAGAGAAGCTGAACAGGAATCATGCCTTCTGGGATACCTAGAGCAGCAGTTAAAAATATCGAAGCAACTTCACCGATATTTGAGGAAATCATATACCTGCAGACAAAGTAGGCAAGGAAGGTGGGGTAGGGGAAACAAAATAAAATAGTATTAAATTGCTTTAAATATCTGATATCATTCTTCCCGAATGAATTTCTATAATTTCTAATGGAATTCGTCCCCAATGTCTATTGCCAAGCAAAGATCAGGATGAACTTTGACAATGGCCAAGAGAGTGAGGCGAATATAGC
The DNA here is from genome assembly GCF_000414095.1 of Morus notabilis. Classification (NCBI taxonomy): domain Eukaryota; kingdom Viridiplantae; phylum Streptophyta; class Magnoliopsida; order Rosales; family Moraceae; genus Morus; species Morus notabilis. The sequence continues at coordinate 170,015 of NW_010359540.1, forward strand.
TAAGCTTTGATGATGTTTATTTGGTAATGTTTGAAATTGATACCTAGAAACAGCTAGATTTAGACGGCTACATTGAATATGAACTTGTTAAATTTTGATGGAGAAAAGCCAAACCTGATAAAAGCCTTCATGTTGTTGTAAATAGATCTTCCTTCACTAACAGCAGCAACTATCGTACTGAAATTATCATCCGCTAGCACCATGTCAGAGGCTTCCTTCGCAACCTGCAGTGGGGAAATAAGAAAAGATCAAAGCAAGAAACATGAACGCAAGCTCCCATCAATTTGGTGATCGATGACTATACTTCGATTCTGAGCATCAAGTGCACTTTTCAAGTTAAACACGGTGTACAAAGACAACCAAGAGTATAGTCAGGCCAAGAAACGAGATGAGACCGCACAGCTATGTATGGGAACACAGTAAAACACATTGCAATCTGATTTGATAAAAGTCTAACGGTTCTCTCATTAAAGCATTCAACACACAAAATAAACCAAATGTATAAAAAGAGGTAAATAATCATAGTTCGTTTACCTCTGTCCCAGCAATTCCCATAGCAATCCCAATATCAGCCAATTTCAACGCAGGTGCATCATTTACTCCATCACCAGTCATTGCAACTACTTCACCATCTTCTTTGAGCAACCTCACTATCTCTTGTTTATGTCTTGGTTCTGCCCTAGAGAACAAGAGCCCTCCACTTTGTCTTAAATGATTTTTCTGATCATGAACATCCATGAATTCTTTTCCAGTTAAGCTTCTTGAACTAATATCTTCAAATGGTCCAAAAACTCCAATCTCTCGGCAAATAGCTTCAGCAGTATTCTTATTATCTCCTGTGATAACCATCACACGAATTCCAGCAGCTCTGCAGTCCTCAATTGCTTGACGAACCTCTTTTCTAGGAGGGTCCTTTAAAATTCATAAGGAATACCCACCATTATTATACGCTCAATAATTGGAAAAAGGAAAAAAGGGAAAATACTAATAATAATAATAATAAAAATATGAAAAACAATTAGACACTGGGAAGCTCACCCTTATCCCAACAAAACCAACAAAAATAAGTTGACTCTCAATTGAAGCATAGTTTGATGGATTAAGTAGAAGCTGATGAGCTGGATGGTCTTCGTCGCCATTATAAGTTGCAAACTCGGGTAGGTCGTCCTTGTATGCAAAACCCAAACAACGTAATGCACTTGTTGACATTTCATTAAGGCTTTCTAATATTAGAGCTTTGGAATTTTGGTCCAATGCTATTATTGTACTATCAACCAACTGAATAAATGAGCTTCTCTCCAATAAATTTTCTACCGCACCCTGCCATGATTATTTCATCAAGTAGCTAGTCAAGAATGTATCATAGTCACAAAATGAGCAAAATAATTGGACGGAGAAGAAAAAATCAATAAAAGTAAAACATAATGAAAAGTATCGAAATGGCAACTCTTACAACTCAAATTGCATCAAAATACATGCACAAAATACATAGCCCGGTAAGATTGTAATTTTCAAAATGTGTAGTTGAAATTCCAGTTGAAAAGAAGTTTCACTTTCATGTTAAGCATTTGTAAGATGTTCCAAATATTTTTTCACAGCAAAGTGATTTTTTGCATAATAAACTAACGAGCTTCACGTTTGCAGAGAATTGGATAAATGTCCATTTTTTCTAACTGAAAGGCATTTTTCAATTAAAAAAAATTATATATTATAAATTGTACTACTACTATACTGCCAATCACTTCCGAGCCAGCATCACTAGTTAGACTAATGCTATTATAAATTGAACCACGTTCGTGTTTTTCTCTGAATCACTTTCAGAATGTCCTAATATCATCATCAGAGTATCCACAGGGAAGATTTTCACTCTACTTTGCCAATTTGGCATAATAAGGACATGGAGAAAAAAAAAAGAAAAATAAAACTAGCAAGAGAGAGGGGAAGAGAAATCCAAATAAGCGACAAGACAAAGAGAACGCACCTTGACAAGCAAGGACTTATTTCCTGATCTAGAACTCACAATGACTCCCATGGATTTACGATCATGGTCAAACTCAAGAGTTGCAATTCGAGCCTCAGTATTGTTCCATACTTGACAACAACCTTTAAAAAGGCAAGATTGCCAGAGTAAAATATATTAGCACCCAAAGAAAAGAAAGTATGAAAATTTCAAGACTAAAGCAGGAACGTACGTAGCACATCACCAAGGCCTGAAGTTGAACCAATATTCAACGCTTCAGGAAGTCCCATCTTTTCAACGAGAACCTGAAACAACAAAGAAAATAAATAAATATTTACTTATTGTGGTGTGAAGTTTCTTTAGAATTTTCTTACAATCAGTAATTTGTAAATAATGGACATCTACAAAGAAGACTGAGAAAACGAAGACAGTTCACCAAAGCAAAGCCAAAGCTAAGAAATACGACAATGTGATCCATAACAGTAAAAACATAACGCCGACTCCTCGTGATGAGGCAATTTAAGTGCTGTCTTAGAGGTTATACTGCAAGATGATGAATAAGATGACAGGCAGGGATATCATATAATACCAAGTACTGGATATAATCTAACATTTCTTTCCCTTGTGAAAGCTCTATCTGATTAAAAGAAGCTCTTAAAGATTAACTACAAATTCTAGTTTCTAGACTAACCAAAAAGTAGAAGAAAGGGGAAAATGGCAAGTGCTATTTCATTTCACCTTCAGAGCTGCCTCAGTTGGAAGTCCACTGGCTACATAATGATTCCCGGATTGTTCAATGCCGGCATCATTACACAATGCTGCAATCTTCGCAATCATTTGAAAATTAGCATCCATTCGGCCGGCGGGCCAATCTTGTATCTTCCCATCGAAAGGATTGTATGTTGTTCCTTCCACATTGAAGGCTCGGAGAGTACCAGCCCTAGAACCATTTGCCACAAGCTTCGACACAGCCATCTGATTTGTGGTCAAAGTACCTGTTTTATCAGAACAGATCACAGTTGTGCAACCAAGAGTCTCAACACTGGGCAACTTACGAACAAGTGCATTCTTTTGAGCCATCTTGCGCGTGCCAAGTGCCAAACATGTCGTGATAACCGCAGGCAAACCTTCCGGAATTGCCGCCACAGCCAATGCCACTGCAATCTCAAAGTAATAGGTACACTTCTCAAACGAGAACTTAAAATTCCTAGGCCACCCATCAACGTATTCCCAGCTGAGAAAGTACTTCACATTGATAAGCCAAACTAACGCACAAATCACACCGATTATCAACGTCAGAACCTCCCCAAATTCATTCAATTTCTTCTTCAATGGGGTGTCTTCCTCGTTCTGAGACGCTTCATGGATCTGCGAATGCACTTTCCCTATTTCCGAATTCATTCCCGTCTGAGTAACCAAGCAAATGCAATGCCCATTTACCACAGTCGTCCCCGCAAAGACCATACATTTCTTACCCTGAATATCAGAATTCTCCGGGACAACCTTAACAGTCTTGCTCACCGCTTCACTCTCTCCCGTCAATGACCCCTGCTCGACCCGAACCGTCGAGCTAATTAACCTCAAGACCCTCATATCCGCAGGCACCTTATCCCCAACCCTAAGCTCCACAATATCGCCAGGAACAAGCTCCTTGGCCGGCAAATTAGCCACTCTTTTACCATCGCGAATAACACTGGCGTGCTCAGATTGAATCTCCTTCAAAGCCTCCAGGGCCTTCTCGGCATTGCTCTCTTGCCAAATCCCCACAATCGCGTTCACGATCAAGATCAAAAAGATCACGAGCGGCTCCACGAACGCCGTTATCTCCATCTCGCCGCCCTCCTCGCCGTCGTACCAGGCGAGAACGAAGGAGATCACCGCGGCGACAAGGAGGATCCTCACCAGAGTGTCGTTGAACTGATCCAGAATCAGCTTGAAGATCGACTGACCCTCGTGCTTCTCCAATTCGTTCAATCCGTACTCCTTCCGCCGCCGATCCGCCTCTTCGGACGACAATCCGAACTCCTGATTCACCTGAAATCTCTCCTCGCATTCTCGAACGTCCTTCGACCACGCCGGGAAAACCCCCTCATCCAACGGCTCGCCGCCGCCCAAATTCTCCTTCTTCCCGTAGTTCTGGCCTCCCCTCCCCATCGAAATTCAGCTTCACTCCAAATCAAACAAATCTAAAAAAGACATAAATCCACAGAATCAAATGAAAATTTTTCCCAAACACGAAACCCTAACCGCCTGTTTGCCCACTAAGAAAACCGTAAAGAAAAGAAATGAAAAGAAAAAGGCAACAAAGCGAGAGAATCAGAACAGGCTTCAATATCTCACTGAAGCAACCGTCTTTGTAGAGTGTAAAGCAAAAATCGAAAAATCAAAAACATAAAAAACGAAGCTTTCAATCGATTACCAGATTTGTGTGCGCTTAAATCTTGTTTCTCGTCAAAGTCATGAAAGAGAGAGAGAGAGTGGATCCAAATGCTTCTTTGTTGTCAGGGAAGACAAATTTTATATTGGCGAGAGGGGAAAATGGGAGCGATTCAACTGCTTCGCACGCCTGCTATAATGCTCGTACACGCAACCGGATTCCATCAAGTTCAACCAATGATAACGCGCCACGTAATCGAAAAGGTTTAGAGATCGGCGCATGTGGGCCCCCAGAAAGTGTCCACGTGGATGATCTCTGCTTACTCGCTCCCATACTAAAAGCGGAGCATTATATGGCTGGTTGTGGTGGGGTTTCGACGTTTCGTGGTACTGTCGTTTTCTTTTTTTTTTTTTTTTTTTTTTTTTTTTTTTTTTTTTTTTTTTAATTGCTCTTTATTCGTTTTCTATTATTTTGTTTAGTTTCCATACGGAATATGCTTTTGGCGTATACTTTTTCTTTTAAAAAATATATTATTGAAGTTTCTTTGGTCATTACCTCGTGATTAAGAAAAGAGGCGGTTTTTCTTTTTTCCTTTTATTTTTTCTTTTTTTGCTACAGTTCCGCATATTCTGTTTATTTCCCGTTTATATGAAAATATTTCTGAATTCTCTCATAATCTTCTAAAGTTTCACTCCTTGCGGCCTTAGAATTTAGATCATCTAGGGAATGTTTAGAAAGAGAATTCGTACAATAATTTGAATTATAATTCATGATTCGTTACAGTATTTTTTTTTCACAAAAAATACATATAAAATAAAAATAATTTTAAATCATGATTCCGAATCGATAAATTAAACGTCCACGTGAACCATATTGCGATTGGTGTTGTTGCTAAATAGTAGAAGTTTGAAACGTCAAAAGCAAGACTTTCCTATGTCTGGCTCGCAAGAGAGTCGGTGAATTAGTGGCTTTTTAGGTGATTGATGAGACAATAAGCGAGGGTGGTCGAACATTCTAGCTACAACTTTAGAACTAGCTCGCGGGAAAGTGGCTTATAGTTATGACATAAAGTATAGTCTACAATAAACGCACTAATGCACCCAAAAAAAAAAGAAAAAAAAATCCTCTGGCTGCTTAGGATCCGTGTGGTTCACTATCAAGAAGAAACTCCACAGACTTCTGAGGTGTTTGATATGAGAATTCGTCTTATAGTTTGAATTATATCCTCTGGCTGCTTAGGATCCGTGTGGTTCACTATCAAGAAGAAACTCCGCAGACTTCTGAGGTGTTTGATATGAGAATTCGTCTTATAGTTTGAATTATAATTTGTGACTCGTTACAGTATTTTTTTCACAAAAAATATACGTAAATCGAGAATAATTCTGAATTCATGAACCAAACGTCCACGAAAGATTGAGGTATGAAGACCCTGACCAATTTCACGTGGCCTGCTTATCGAACATCAACAACGGAGACATCGTAAACTGGTCCACGAGCATCGCGATAACTCTTATGTCTCACTACAGTCACACATTTAAGTAAGTAATTTTGATTTGTTGAGAAAAATTTTGTGAGAGGAGAAATTTTTAAATTTAAACTTTTTGTGAGATGAAAAACACTGTAACAAAATTAAAATTATGAGTTTAAATAGAGTAACTAAATGGGACCTTAATTAATACATGAATCTTTTCCCGTAAAGCTTCTCTATCAATAGGATTAAATTTTAATCGTTAGATATGATTAAAATCACACCAAATTAAAAAAATATGCAAAACAAATAATTTCATATACAAATATAATTACTGAAAATAAAATCCTTTTAGTAGTTTATTTTTTCGGCACCTAAAGCTCATTATTATGTTCATAAATAATAGATTATTCATATTGTGCTTTTGGAGTGTTAAATTCCTATTGTAATCATAGGCAAACAATATGTAAATTCAATAGAATATTGTAAAAGAAATATAGGCCCGTTCATTTCACCGATTCGAGTTTAGAATTCAAGTTTTGTTACAGTAAAAAGCTTTAAAAAACAGTCACGTCTAACTTTTTTACTACAATAAATTTTTTTTTACATAAAGTCACATCTCAACTAGAATTACAAATTTAAATAAACGAATTAAACGGCCCCTAATGTTTAAAATTATATATGACTATTAGCTGGATAGACAGTCACGTCTAACTTTTTTACTACAATAAATTTTTTTTTACATAAAGTCACATCTCAACTAGAATTACAAATTTAAATAAACAAATTAAACGGCCCCTAATGTTTAAAATTATATATGACTATTAGCTGGATAATTTTACCCTAGAGTTGTCTTACAAAATCATGCTTTAGAATTGAAAGTTTTCTTTCCTACTACATGATAATGTTGTACCAACTTTTAGTTCTATTATCCGCACATAACTAGTTGGATCATGGTCAATGGTTCTATTTTTTCTTTAAATGTTTAATGCTATTTTGTAGTACTTCAATTTGGTTAATTCTTAAACCACACAAGAAGCATAGTATAGATGTTTTGTACCTTCGGTTAAATTTTTCATCTTTTAATTTTACCATGGAAGAGATTCATTGAAAAATTATTGGGCTTCTGATTATTTTGCCGGGACTTTGCATGTATTTGTTTTCTTTAATGTCCTTTTTGTTGTACTAGTAGCCTGCTTCACACTTTTGCAAGTTGAAGTGTCCTTTTCAGAGTTATTAACACAAATAATTTGAGTAACATCACGGAAACAAACCAAAAGAACGACATGTCAGACTTTCTTCCTAACAAGTAACAATAATCTCTCCATCTAAGCTCCAAAAAAGAAAAGAAAAGGAAAAAGAAAAGAAAAAAAAAAGAAAAAAAAAGAAAAAGAAGAAAAAAGAAAAAAGAAAAAAGAGAAAGGGAAAACTCAAAATGTGCTGCGTGTAGAAAGTTGATAGATTTAGGAGCCGTTTACTTTACTGATTCAAATTTTTAATTCGAGTTGAAATGTGATTTTATATAAGAGCTTTTTACTGTTGTAAAATGATTAAATGTGACTATTTCTAAAAAAATTTTACTGTAACAAACTCAAATTTTAAACTCAAATCGATAAAATAGACATGGCATTATTTCTTATTCAGTACAGACACATCTTCTCAGAGGGACAAAACATAACTCATAATATAAGAACCTTCTTCTAGTACATGTTTCTGATTCAAAGAAAACAATAAGTCCTATGGTAATCGGTAACCAGAATCACAAATCACAAAATTTTAAAAAAGAATAAAAAAAAATACTACATGCATCATTTAAGAAGTTCCCTCTTTCTCTTTTTTTTTTATTATTTTAATTATTTAGTGGTAGTAGTGAAAAGACCATCAATTTATTACTAGCTTTCACATAATATTCCATGCGTGCTAATTAATTTCAGCCGAAGGGGGACCGTTATAATTGTTTTCCCCAGCCTTATGACTTTCACAGGGTGACACCAGATATCCAATCCGTACATTGAAATCTTAGGGATTATTTTGTTAAGGGATTCGTATCTCAATTTAAATCATAATTCGTAATTTATTACAATATTTTTTTTCACAAAAAATATATATAAATTAAAAAATAATTATAATCTCATAATTTTAATTTATGAACCAAAACGTCTCTATTGCTAGTCATAGTCATGATCCCCAAGCCTCCCAGCTTTAACGCTATGCAAAACAAGGGCCCAATTATGGCTCCTTGTTTGTATCTAATCTACGTTAGGCTATGAATTCTCTCTATTTTGTTATATAAATAGCGAACTCACAATTTAAATATATTATTTTAAAATTTTTATCATTTATTTTTGATTAATACCTTTTAACTAATATAATTATTTAACTAAAATGTATTAATTAAGTATAAAACGTAAAAATTCAAGATTCATACATTTTGAGAGGTATTTGTCTCATTTTCTTTTTTTCTTTAAAATTTTCCATTCGAGGTAATTAATGTCAAATTGCTAAACTCACCCTTAAAAATATGTGTCTAATTTTTTACTTTTTACCCTCGATTAATATTTTTTTTTTATACAACATGAGATTTCAGCTATCATCCCAGTACCACTAGACTAAGAACTCTTAAACTTGATTAGTACATTTTTATAAATATAATTATTTGATTAAAAATGATAATAATTAAGAGTAACTGAGTAAGTATAAAAATCAACCACTTTCTTATTTGTCCAGATATCTCCTTTGAGTTTCGTCTCTGCCCACCTAATTATTTGGTGGGCTCAAGTTTGTCCCCCAACAAAGAATAGAGAGAAAGAGGAAAATAAGTCAAGATTTGAGTTGAATTAAAATTAATAGGTTCATAGTTTATATAAGTTAATAAATAGGCTAAATTATTGTTTTTATCCATAACTTGTCTGGTTATGAACCATAACCTGACAAGTTATTGTCCATAATTCACGGTTTTTGTCCATAACTTGTTTAGCTATGAACCATAACTTGTCTAGCTATGAATCATAACTTGATTAGTTTGTCCCTAACTTATCTGGTTATGAACCATAACTTGATAAATTATGACACATTAATTTCTATAATTAAAAATTAATCTATATATTTTCTTAAGCTTTTCATATTGACATATTTTTTATTATTTTCACAAAGAAAATGAGAATTTGGGTTGTTATAGGTACAGCGAGTCACTGTATTAATGGGCTACGACCCAAAAATGAAGGTGGAAGTGATACATAGCAATTTTTTCTTTTAAAACAATATTTTAGAAAAAACAAAATTTATATAGTAATTGTTATAATGATTTATACTATAAATTTACATGGGAATTATTCTAATGATATGTAATTTTTGCTATCTGTAAAATGTTTCAAAGTTTTGCTATATTTCAACATGACTAGCTGGTAAAATTTTTTGAAAGGACTAGCTAGTAAAATTTTACCATATGCTTAAAAGGCCTTTTACTTAATTTAATCCATTTTAAAAAAACCGAAAAAATCCTCCCACTTTGTACTTCAAAAAATTCTTACGGATTGCTGCCAAATCTTTTCCTTGATGCATCCCTAAAAAAGGATCTTTTTCTTTGATGTAAATATGAATTAAATAAACTAGAAAAACAAAAGAGTAGATTTGAACGTTTCTGAAGCATCTCAGTCAGTTGTTTTAAATAATTCACTCCGTGATGAAAAATAGATGGGAAAAATATTTCTTGATGCATGCAATTGTTCCATTTTCCACGTTTAATTTCATAGCCAGTTTTCTTACATATAGCACTCCTGATGCATAAAAATTTCGGGGTTTTAGCTTAAAAAAAGAAAAAGGTTTTGGTAGTCAAATAAGGTAAACAAAGAAATATTTTCATGATCTATAAATTGTTTCTGCCTACTAACAAAAAAAGAGAGAGACATTTTGTTTTCATCAAGCCTTTATAGATAAATGCTTTACAAATCTCTATTTTCTACAGTACTGTCTTCAAGAACTCATGTATCTTATATAGAAACTTTAAATTCTCAATAAAGCTATAGTATTTACAGGGAAAGAAAATAAACTTTTAATCAATTGCAGCTACAATTTTCGTCACCTCCAAATCCAAAGCCTTAATTTTATCATTACGTTTCCTAATACTATTATTGTAGGATAATTTATCAATCATACGTCTTGGAAAGCCGCTAATTTAGTTCGTTATGTACACAACAAAACAATACAAGAAGCTTCATAAAAAAATAAATGATGGATAATTAATTAGCATTACTAGTGCTAGATTTTGTACTGAAATTGGAGATGATTAATTAGAAAAGTGTACAACATATATCTTGAACAACTTTACCTTCTAATGTTAGTTGGCTCCAGTCGCTGTCTTGCCGATCGCGTCAGTTACAAAAGCAGGTTGTTGGTTTATATAGACAGATAAACGGGCCAGTGGTCGGAAAAGCAACGGGAAATGATTTTCCGTCTCCGTCCCCGTTCCCATCTCCACTTAAGAAGAGACGCAATCAGCATTGAGAATTCGTCGTTGGGAAAACATTCCTCATACCTATCTCATTCCCCCATCTAATATAATTACATTTAAAATTATACAATTTAAAACAAAAATGAAGTATAAATTTAAATAAAAATCAAATTAGGTTCTATAAAACAAACCACATGCAAATTAAACTTTTAGTAATAATGTCAAAAAACACTAATTTTGTTACATAATTATATTAAAAATAATATATGTATATCGGGACAAAGACGGGATATGGAGTACTTCTCCTGTCCTTAACCCGCCGTAATTTGGAGACAAAATTTTGTCGTCATCTCTGTCCTCATCCCCAATTATTATCTGCCATTCCTGCCTTGTTTCGGAACGGATCTCCGTTCCCGTGGGATTATTTTATGGCCATCTCTAGCCAGTGGACATATCTTTTCTAACAGATCATTGAGCTACACACACACGAATATAGCTTTAATATTAATGTTTAAAACGGATAAACTTTCTAGTATTAATTATGATAAAATCCTGATATCATTTCAGATTTTATCCAATTATTTGACAACTTAACAAACACATGCCCCATCTGGGAACTTATACTCTAATAATGAATCTTCACCACATTTCACTAATTAAACAAAAGTGCATTGATTATTTTATTATGCTACCGTTGATCCATATTCATCAAAACCAACTAATATCTAATTAAAGTATATTTTCTTCTTTCCTCCCAGAAAATCCTTTAATTTATGAGTCTCTATCCTGTACTCAAAGTCAATAAATGTTTACTTTAAAAAATTGAGAAAGTACAATGGAATTCATATACAGCAAAACCAAGAAAATTAACTTCTACACATTATCTATTAAACAATCCAACCGATGTTCGCACGCCAAAATGTTGACCTTCTTCGTGTTTGAAGCAAAGACAAGTAAAACTAACCATGTCAGGCTTTTATAACCGCTCTCGTTTCTTTGATGGTAAGCTTTATGTTAATATAGATTCCCTATAAATATAAAACCATGTATACCCCTCCTCATTCTCACATAACACAACACTACCAGCCGGTACTGGTTCCAATTACATACTATCCTAATCCCATGGCCTCCGGTGGCATAACGACCCGCAGTTTATGCGCTCACGCCAATATCCCTGCGCCGCTGATCCACGCGAACCTCTACAAGTGGCTGCGATTATTGGACGGTGATTTATCGAGTCTAGCAGGGTCCAAAGCGAACAATATCATCGTCAATACTTGTGGTGGAACTAGGGCGAGAGAGCAGCCTAAGGTGGTGGACAGTGTGTCCTGCAGGCAGATGTTCTTGAGGAGCTACACGTTTTCGAGGAAAGAGAGTTTCCCGGAGAAGACCAAGAAGCGTTTCGGCAAAATAGTTAGAGTCGGGGGATTGTTCCGGAGGATCACGGCTGCTAAGGATCATAAATATAAGCGGCAATCGGCGGCGAAGAGGAAAAGGAGCTGTTTGGTGGTCGTTAGGAGGGTGAAAGAGGCGTCTTCTGCAGCCTTGTCGTCCATGTGTCGACGCTTTCTGTTTTGCACTGCCAAGGTTGACGTATTGGCCCGCAGATCATATTAATGGAGATTTACGATGATCATGATTGATCTCATCATGTCCTTTTCTAATTTCTTCTTTCTTTTTTTGGTTTCTTTTTATTTGGCGTTACATCTGTGTGATCATGTGTTTTTTCTAATTCTGTGTCTGAATGAAGGTCTGGATGAAAAAGTGCGTTTGCAGGAAACATATAGGACATGTATATATATGGAGTATCTCTATTTCTCTTCAGCTATCTGCTCCTGAAACAATAGGAAATTATAAAGCATTATTTTTTTTTTCTGTGTGTTCTGTTTGGTGTGTCTTGAACCGATCGCATATTGTCCGTTCTTCTGTGTTTTTTTTTTTTGTTTTGTCTTTTGTTGCGTGTTTCTCTCTAACTATATGTTTTTTTTTGTCTTTTGACCAAATTATAAGCTCTAAAAAAGAATTTTAAATTTGATTAATTTTTTTATCAGCTAAAACGTGACCAAATTTAAAATTCTTTTTCAGAGTTTATAACTTGGTCATAAAAAAAAAAGGGACAATTTAGCTAGCTTATTTTCCTCTTCTCCTCTATATATCTCAATCTCAATAACTACTAAATAGCTTAGAGACGGGCATGGTTGAAATCAAGGAGTAATCGGTAAGAAAGGGTGCAAAAGATATATATGGGACCCCATATAAGATACCCGAGATCCTACTCCTTTAGAAACTTGTATGCCAAGCTTTGTTGGGTTCATCCACTGAACCACTGTACATGTATCTTTTTTTCTTGCTAGAACACTGTACATGTAACTTTCTTTCTGATTTATCACCCCCTAAAAAAAATATTTGTTTGGTCATCAACCCTTTGTACATTTGGAATTTTAAAATGACAAAATATTATGAGCATGTTTGTTTGACAGTATTAGAGCACTATATTATATAATAATACAATAATATAATATTTAATATGACTATTGTATTGTATAAATTAATATGGTATATGTCGTATTATTAAATATGACTCATTTTTAACGTATTATATTATATTATTTTATAGTGGATCAATAATTCATGTTAAGATTATGCACGATTAGAGGTCAAGGTTAGGTTGACATAGCGTCATACTAAAGCCTATAATTGTTGAAAAATTTAGGAGGCACATGCAAATTTATATTTATAAAAAATTACATTTAGACCCTAAAACTTTTATAAAATTATAATTTGACACTAAAGCTTTTATAAAATTACACTTTGACCTCAAATTTTTTTTATAAAATTTCATTTTGACCCTAAAACTTTTAAAAAATTATATTTTGGCCCTAAAATTACTAAAATTTTGCATTTTGACCCCTTATACAATACGCTATGACACTAAACATCGTATTGTATTATAATAATACAACACAATACAATACACCTTATACAATACAATATAAGCTACCAAACATGATTTATATGCCTAAATACGTGTAAAACCTAGGGCTGGTAATCTGGGTAGCGACACGACGACACGACTCGAAACCCGCACGAAATTAGCGGGTTTGAGTTTATCATAAATAGGTCTGGGTCAAAATCAGGTCGAACCTGTGAAACACGATTAAATAACGGGTCATTTTTAGGTTGACCTGCCAACCCGTAATTGACCCGCGATAATCCGTTTATTAAACGTGTCATATTTGGATAACATGATTATACAACCCGTTTATTACCCATTTATTACCTAGGTTAAAAATGTTTCAATATTAATATATTATTCATCTTCTAACCCTAATGGCCTAATTTTTATCTCCCCAGCCGCCCACATTCGAAGGAGAGCCAGCAAACCTTCTTCTCTTCTCCACTCTCTCTCAACTCTCCTCTCCACCGCTTCTCAGTCTCAGTCCTGGACCACCGCCTGACCTCAGTCCACCGGACCACCGCCTCACGCCAGTTTCTTCTTTTTCTTTCCTCTCCACTTGCCACCATTCCTCTCCGCTCGCCACCGTTCCTCTCCACACGCGACCGTTCCTCTCCACTCGCCACCGTTCCTCTCCACTCGACGCCTGTTTCTCCGCTACAAGCAAACAGGGTCACGGTAAAACCCATCCCCGTTCGTTCATTTCTTCCCTTTAGATTTCAGTTTACTTTTTTTTTCTTTTCCATAACTTTTCTTTCCTCGTCTTGGATTTCAGGTATTTCAGATTCAAAAATCAGAACACTTATTTTTGCTTGTTCTTCCTCGGAAACCGAAATGGGTATTTCAGATTTCAGTTGTTTTTGCTTGCACATCAAAACCTACAAACCCTTCTTCTCTTCTCCATCGTTCCTATGATTTCAATTTACTTACTTTTATGACTAGTTTTTAGTGTCAACTTAACAACCAGAGCTACAAGAACTGTGCATATGATAGTTGTGTAATGAAATTGGTTTAAGTTAACTTGGCTTTCTAGACTTATGGTTGTCTAACATTTTAAAATGTGATTTCACTCTTTTAATCTGTTGCTGTTCAATGTTTTTGAGTACATGCTATTGATTGTTTGAAATGTGATTTCACTCTGTGGATATTTGTGGTTATTTGAAGCATCTTGGAAACATGATCGTAGTCCTAATCTGAGACCGAATCTGTGATTTGCTGTATGCAGAAATGGTTATTTGTTGTGATGATCTGAGACTGTAGTCTTGATTAAGATTGATTAGGCTTAGTTTAAGTTTATGATATGATATAATTTGTCTTTGGAATATGCATAACCATGTGATAATATTCTGGTCCTATCCAAAAAATGGTTGATTTTGTTATTCAATTCTAAGTTGTATGACATGATTGAGGATAATATGTGAATGGAAGGAACAAACTTGTTTTGGGTAAAAAATGAAAAAACAACAACATAGAGAAATAAGATGGATCATTTGTTAGCAATTTCTTATTTGCAAAGGAATATCAGATTCCTTGGCATCATAAAATAGTAATTTTTGACCTAGTCCATTTCTAAGAATTCACACGGAGGAAGTGCTTGAGGCTTTGCTGGAAAACCAAGAAAGGTTTACAAGAGTGGCTTACACACACATATTCGGTAGAAGGTAGACTATGACCATTAATGTTGCTTTGTGCAGATTAATTGAAAACAATGGAAATTGATCTTGAGTCAATTGAGTCTCAAAGTGTGGATGTTGAGGTTGAAGAGATTGATGGATCGAGTTTTCATACCGAAACTCAAGGCGCTAATCTCCAGAAAAGAAAAGGGAAGCTGACCTCAAAAGTTTGGAGTCACTTTGTTCATCTTCCTTTGGGTCCGGACAAGAAATTGAAGGTGAAGTGCAAACATTGTAACTCTGTGTACCTTGCGGACAACAAGTACGGAACTGGTAATCTGAAACGCCATCTTGTGAATTGTCTGAAAACCTCATACTATGATATAGGGAAGATGCTCATTGCCCAAGAAGCTGGTGCAGTGACACTTAGTGGAGGTAAGTATGATCTCGAAAAATTTCGTGAGTTGGTTGTAACAGCTATAATCATGCATGATCTACCTTTTAGTTTTGTTGAATATGCGGGAATAAGGTTTCTATTTCAGTACTTGCACCCTCAAATTCAATTGGTCTCTAGAAATACTGCAAAGGCTTACGCTTTAAAGTTTTACAAGAAGGAAAAGTTTCGAATTAAATTGATGTTAGAGACTACTCCAGGTAGAATTAGCTTTACTTCTTATGCATGGACTTCTTTGACTAGTGATGGATATGTTTGTCTCACTGCGCATTTCATAGATAAGAATTGGAACTTGCAGAAAAAAGTGTTAAACTTTAGTTTTATGCCACCCCCACATAGTGGTGTTGCTTTGTCTGAAAAACTTTATGCTTTTTTGAGTGACTGGGGAATTGAGAACAAGGTGTTTAGTGCGACATTGGATAATGCTTATGCGAATGGTGTTTATGTTGACATGTTAAGAGAGCAACTAGTTGTGAAAGGGGTTCTTGTACACAATGGCGATCTATTTCACATGCGATGTTGTGCACACATACTAAATTTAGTTGTGCAAGAGAGTTTGAAGCAGATTGATGATTCAATTATTAAGATCCGTGATAGTGTCAAATATGTCAAGGGATCCCAAGTGAGGAAGTAAAAGTTCTTAGATTGTGTGAAGTTAGTTACAATTGGTGATAAGAAAGGGTTGTGTCAAGATGTACCAACTAGGTGGAACTCGACATATCTTATGCTTGAAAGTGCTCTTTACTATCGCCGTGTATTTCAACATTTAGAGTTGAGTGATTCAAACTACAATCATTGTCCTTCTAGTGCCGAGTGAGACAAAGTTGAAAAGATTAAAACTTTTTTGAAGTTGTTCTATGATGAAACTCTTAAATTTTCTGGAACAAAGTATCCCGCTGCCAACTTGTACTTCCCTTCCATTTGGCATTATTGCTTCATGTTGAAACAATATTCAGAAGGTGATGATGAGTACTTAAAGTATATGGTAACAGCAATGTGGGGAAAGTTTCAAAAGTATTGGTCTCAATTCCATCTTACCTTGGCTATAGCATGTGTTCTAGATCCTCATTTTAAGCTTGGGCTTGTTGAGTTCAGTTACAAAAAGCTTTATGGAGATGATTGTCTTGAATGCATATCAATGAGGAGTACATTGTACTCTATTTTTGAAGATTACAACAAAAAAAGAAGGATTCAACTAGCCAAAAGACCAATGCTTTTGAATCTTTTATGATGAAAAAAAGAAGGAAATGATGATGTGGATGTTATATTCAAGGTAATTTCTCTATTTATTAGTAATGCGGATGTTCTATGCTTATGTATGATTGTGTATTCTTATACTATCTCCTTCTCATTTTGTAAGAATTTGATGAGATGTCTTCAGTTTGAGTCTACTACCGCATCACAGAAATCAGAGCTTAACCTTTATTTGGATGAGCCAAGACTGGCTAGGACCGCGGATCTTGATATCCTTTCCTTTTGGAAATCAAACTAATTTTGATATCTAGCACTAGCTTCTATGGCTTGTGATATATTGGCTGTCCCTGTTTCTATAGTTGCTTCTGAAGCTACATTTAGTGTTGGTGGTAGAGTTCTTGATTCATTTCGTAGCTCACTTAAACCAAAGACAGTTGAAGCACTTGTTTGTACCAGAGATTGGTTATATGGAGACAAAGGTAGTTTCAAACTTACTTAAATTATGTATATTTTCTATATTGATTTTGAACTAACTTGTATCTATATATATTTGTTTTTGTGTAGATTTCAATGAAGAGGTGGAGGATCTTACACAAGATATCTTCAACTTTTCATTGAAAGAAGATGAGACTTTCTCACATGGATCAACTTCTCCTGAACGTAATGATGCACTTGGAGTCCCCCCATTGTAACAAATTATTTAAATGTTTAATTATTAATCATGTATGTTTGTTTTCTAAATTGTGAGACTTTTATGTGTTTATTTTTTAATTTGTGAGAGACTTTAATGTGTTTGTTTTAATTTTAAACTTAGATTATGTAATGTCTCTACATCATGTTAAACAGGTTGAGAAACATGTTCAGAAATAGGTTCTGAAATAGGTTCAAACGTGTTGATAGTAACCAGGTCATAAACGTGATGACAGGTAATTAACGGGTTGACACGACACGTTTACGACTTGTTTTGTAAACGTGTTGACAGGTAATTAACGGGTTGACACGACACGTTTACGACCTGTTTAATAAACGGGTCAATCGTGTCGTGTCGTGTCATCCCGCTAATAAACATGTCGTGTTTGGGTTTTGAATTTTGACATAATTAATAAACGGGCCGTGTTCGTGTCAGACCTATTCGTGTCAACTGAGGGGTTCAACACGACACGAACACGACCCGTTAACACGAATTGCTACCCTTAGTAAAACCGTATATAGAAGCGTTTTAGATATGTATATTCTCTGGAAGAAACAATATAGAAGCAGCTATTTCTATAAAGAATATTGTAACAATATTCTTAGGAAAAATTTATTTTCTCAACCTTCATTAGTTGACCCTTATTTTTTTCCCTTTGCTCGAGAAAGCTGCCGTATGTTGACTTTATCTAAGGGTGCGTATTATGTTTTTCTTTGTTTACACTTGTCAGGTTTTCATTTGCACAATTTTGATTGTTTAATAATTTTCTTTCTTCTCAGCAGACAATAAAAAATATTACGAAGACGCTTACCCGTCCTATCTTATTTCTAAAGTATTCGATGATCTACTTCTGATTTGTCGAACCGTCACTATAAAATCTCCTTTGTGTCCTTTCGAGAGAGTGGAAAGTGTCTATAGAAAACCAAGGTAAGATAAAAACTTCCAGAATTAGTGGCCATTGATTCTGACATCTTTTTTAAAGTCAAAGTGTGCTCGGACACCTCATTATCTGAAGTAGTGATTCAACTTCGGGCGGTGGGCATGCCCGGTGCCTGAAAATTTTTGGGCACGGCGGGCAGGGGCCTCTCGCCGCCCGACCAAGGTTTTTTTTGGGTACGGACTCGGGCAACCCAAAAATATTCATTCCCCCGACTGCCCGCCGCCATGGAGAAGTCGTCCCCCGTCGTTTGCCGGAATTTTTTTGAATTTTTCGGCAATACCCGAAGTTGCCCGAATTTTTTTGATCGTTGCCCGAAAAATGCCCGAATTTTGAATAAAACGGGTATTTTTTGCCCGAACCCGAATTTTGCCCGAAAATTTGAACCCCAACGGTCGGATTTCTTACCATTGCCCGACCTGCCCGAATTTTGCCCGAATTGCCCGAAAATATACTAGCCGTTGGACCCAAATTTTTGGGGGAGAAATTTTTTTTTTCAACCCAAAATTTTCCTATAAATACCCCCCCTCCCCCAACCATTTTTCTCACCAAAAAACTCTCATTTTCTCTCATTTTCTCTTAATCTCTTTTAATCTCTCTTAATCTCTCTCAAATCTTGCTTAAATCTTTCTCGATCTCTCTTAAGCTCTCTCAAAGCGCTCTCAATCTCTCTTATTTTTCATAATGGCTTCTTCTGGTTATGGTGGTGATATTCCCATTGATGCCCAATTCAATATCGAAGAAGGGTAATTTCTTAATGTTTTTCAAACGCAGGAATCACAAACTATGGAAAGAGTTGCTGATGAAACTGTAAATCCGACCCCTGGTGGACGTACTAGAGGTTGGGGACGTAATGGTGGTGGCACAAGTGGCTGTGGAGGAGAGGCAAGAGGTAGTGCTAGTGCAAGTGTTGCAAGTTCTAAGAAGAAATGCAAGCGCGCCTCAACAGTTTGGGAGCACTTCAACACATGCGAGGAGGTCGACAATAACGGTAACATTAAATACGTAGCTCAATGTAAATATTGTGGTGAGAAATTACAAGGTAACACTATTCACGATACTACACACTTAAGAAGACACTCTGAAAAGTGTCTTCAAAAGTAAGGAGGCGGAGCTGATCTCCGCCAAACGTAATTATCATTTGACCACCAAACCGGCGGTCTAAGCACGTGGAAATACGATCCGTAAGTTAATCGTATGGAAATGACACGATTAATAGCCACATGTAACGCCCTTTAGAATTAAACATGTTTAATTATGCTAAACTGTGGATTATTAGTGTGTCTAATTTGATTTTCATAATTAATTAAGGGACTTTAAGTCATTTTCAATATTTATAATTACACCCCAAAGAATTTTGGAAAACACACTTAAATTTAATACATTTTCCTTTTTTTCATTTTTCTTTTTCTTTTTCCTTTTCTTTTCTTTTTCTTTTTCTTTTTTTTT